>NC_058087.1:99925867-99995867 GCF_014858855.1 Bufo gargarizans
AGTACTCGAAACAGCGCAACAGGGCACACAGGTCTCGCATGGAGGCCCAGTCATTGGTGGTGAAGTGGTGCTGTTCTGTAGTGCGACTGACCCGTGCGGTGCTGCAGCTGAAACTCCACTATGGCCTGCTGCTGCTCGCACAGTCTGTCCAGCATGTGCAAGGTGGAGTTCCACCTGGTGGGCACGTCGCATATGAGGCGGTGAGCGGGAAGGCCGAAGTTACGCTGTAGCGCAGACAGGCGAGCAGCAGCAGGATGTGAACGCCGGAAGCGCGAACAGACGGCCCGCACTTTATGCAGCAGCTCTGACATGTCGGGGTAGTTGTGAATGAACTTCTGCACCACCAAATTCAGCACATGCGCCAAGCAAGGGATGTGCGTCAAATTGGCTAGTCCCAGAGCTGCAACGAGATTTCGCCCATTATCACACACCACCAGGCCGGGCTTGAGGCTCACCGGCAGCAACCACTCGTCGGTCTGTTGTTCTATACCCCGCCACAACTCCTGTGCGGTGTGGGGCCTGTCCCCCAAACATATGAGTTTCAGAATGGCCTGCTGACGTTTACCCCGGGCTGTGCTGAAGTTGGTGGTGAAGGTGTGTGGCTGACTGGATGAGCAGGTGGAAGAAGAGGAGGAGGAAGCCGAGAAGGAGGAGGTGGCAACAGGAGGCAAAGAATGTTGCCCTGCGATCCTTGGCGGCGGAAGGACGTGCGCCAAACAGCTCTCCGCCTGGGGCCCAGCTGCCACTACATTTACCCAGTGTGCAGTTAGGGAGATATAGCGTCCCTGGCCGTGCTTACTGGTCCACGTATCTGTGGTTAGGTGGACCTTGCTACAGATGGCGTTGCGCAGTGCACACTTGATTTTATCGGATACTTGGTTGTGCAGGGAAGGCACGGCTCTCTTGGAGAAGTAGTGCCGGCTGGGAACAACATACTGTGGGACAGCAAGCGACATGAGCTGTTTGAAGCTGTCTGTGTCCACCAGCCTAAATGACAGCATTTCATAGGCCAGTAGTTTAGAAATGCTGGCATTCAGGGCCAGGGATCGAGGGTGGCTAGGTGGGAATTTACGCTTTCTATCAAATGTTTGTGAGATGGAGAGCTGAACGCTGGCGTGTGACATGGTTGAGACGCTTGGTGACGGAGGTGGTGGTGGTGGTGTTGGTGGTACATCCCCTGTTTGCTGGGCGGCAGGTGCCAACGTTCCTCCAGAGGCGGAGGAAGAGGCCGAGGCGGCAGCAGCAGAATAGGCCGAGGCGGCAGCAGCAGAAGAGGTAGCAGGGGGAGCCTGAGTGACTTCCTTGGTTTTAAGGTGTTTACTCCACTGCAGTTCATGCTTTGCATGCAGGTGCCTGGTCATGCAGGTTGTGCTCAGGTTCAGAACGTTAATGCCTCGCTTCAGGCTCTGATGGCACAGCGTGCAAACCACTCGGGTCTTGTCGTCAGCACATTGTTTGAAGAAGTGCCATGCCAGGGAACTCCTTGAAGCTGCCTTTGGGGTGCTCGGTCCCAGATGGCGGCGGTCAGTAGCAGGCGGAGTCTCTTGGCGGCGGGTGTTCTGCTTTTGCCCACTGCTCCCTCTTTTGCTACGCTGTTGGCTCGGTCTCACCACTGCCTCTTCCTCCGAACTGTGAAAGTCAGTGGCACGACCTTCATTCCATGTGGGGTCTAGGACCTCATCGTCCCCTGCATCGTCTTCCACCCAGTCTTGATCCCTGACCTCCTGTTCAGTCTGCACACTGCAGAAAGACGCAGCAGTTGGCACCTGTGTTTCGTCATCATCAGAGACATGCTGAGGTGGTATTCCCATGTCCTCATCATCAGGAAACATAAGTGGTTGTGCGTCAGTGCATTCTATGTCTTTCACCGCTGGGGAAGGGCTAGGTGGATGCCCTTGGGAAACCCTGCCAGCGGAGTCTTCAAACAGCATAAGAGACTGCTGCATAACTTGAGGCTGAGACAGTTTCCCTGGTATGCATGGGGGTGATGTGACAGACTGATGGGGTTGGTTTTCAGGCGCCATCTGTGCGCTTTCTGCAGAAGACTGGGTGGGAGATAATGTGAACGTGCTGGATCCACTGTCGGCCACCCAATTGACTAATGCCTGTACCTGCTCAGGCCTTACCATCCTTAGAACGGCATTGGGCCCCACCATATATCGCTGTAAATTCTGGCGGCTACTGGGACCTGAGGTAGTTGGTACACTAGGACGTGTGGATGTGGCAGAACGGCCACGTCCTCTCCCAGCACCAGAGGGTCCACTAACACCACCACGACCATGTCCACGTCCGCGTCCCTTACTAGATGTTTTTCTCATTGTTATGGTTCACCACAACAACAAATATATTATTTGGCCCAATGTATTGTATTCAAATTCAGCGGGATATAAATTTGAGGCCTAGTATTTAGGCGCTGGGTGACCGGTATGGATTTAGTGACAGAATTAGACTTGGAAATGCACAGAAGCGTGTGTGTGTGAAGTTATTCTGAATGACCCTATGTGCACCTTCAATATTATATACCCTTTTAGGGATAGATTTCAAATAGCTCTGATATAGCAGAAACCACTAAATTATGAAATTGCTAAATTGGGAATTGTACTTCAACCCAGAACAAAAAATGTGCTTTGACGGACACTAAATATCTTGCCCAGCAACAACAGTACACCGGTGGGTAACGAGAGATTTAGAGGGAATTAAATTTGAGGCCTAGTATTTAGGCGCTGGGTCACCGGTATGGATTTAGTGACAGAATTAGACTTGGAAATACACAGTAGCGGGTGTGTGTGAAGTTATTCTGAATGACCCTATGTGCACCTTCAATATTATATACCCTTTTAGGGATAGATTTCAAATAGCTCTGATATAGCAGAAACCACTAAATTATGAAATTGCTAAATTGGGAATTGTACTTCAACCCAGAACAAAAAATGTGCTTTGACGGACACTAAATATCTTGCCCAGCAACAACAGTACAGCGGTGGGTAACGAGAGATTTAGAGGGAATTAAATTTGAGGCCTAGTATTTAGGCGCTGGGTCACCGGTATGGATTTAGTGACAGAATTAGACTTGGAAATGCACAGAAGCGTGTGTGTGAAGTTATTCTGAATGACCCTATGTGCACCTTCAATATTATATACCCTTTTTGGGATAGATTTCAAATAGCTCTGATATAGCAGGAACCACTAAATTATGAAATTGCTAAATTGGGAATTGTACTTCAACCCAGAACAAAAAATGTGCTTTGACGGGCACTAAATAACTTTCCCAGCTACAACAGGACAACGGTAACGAGAGATTTAGAGGGATTTAAATTTGAGGCCTAGTATTTAGGCGCTGGGTGACAGGTATGGGTTTAGTGACAGAATTAGACTTGGAAATACACAGTAGCGGGTGTGTGTGAAGTTATTCTGAATGACCCTATGTGCACCTTCAATATTATATACCCTTTTAGGGATAGATTTCAAATAGCTCTGATATAGCAGAAACCACTAAATTATGAAATTGCTAAATTGGGAATTGTACTTCAACCCAGAACAAAAAATGTGCTTTGACGGACACTAAATATCTTGCCCAGCAACAACAGTACACCGGTGGGTAACGAGAGATTTAGAGGGAATTAAATTTGAGGCCTAGTATTTAGGCGCTGGGTCACCGGTATGGATTTAGTGACAGAATTAGACTTGGAAATACACAGTAGCGGGTGTGTGTGAAGTTATTCTGAATGACCCTATGTGCACCTTCAATATTATATACCCTTTTAGGGATAGATTTCAAATAGCTCTGATATAGCAGAAACCACTAAATTATGAAATTGCTAAATTGGGAATTGTACTTCAACCCAGAACAAAAAATGTGCTTTGACGGACACTAAATATCTTGCCCAGCAACAACAGTACAGCGGTGGGTAACGAGAGATTTAGAGGGAATTAAATTTGAGGCCTAGTATTTAGGCGCTGGGTCACCGGTATGGATTTAGTGACAGAATTAGACTTGGAAATGCACAGAAGCGTGTGTGTGAAGTTATTCTGAATGACCCTATGTGCACCTTCAATATTATATACCCTTTTTGGGATAGATTTCAAATAGCTCTGATATAGCAGGAACCACTAAATTATGAAATTGCTAAATTGGGAATTGTACTTCAACCCAGAACAAAAAATGTGCTTTGACGGGCACTAAATAACTTTCCCAGCTACAACAGGACAACGGTAACGAGAGATTTAGAGGGATTTAAATTTGAGGCCTAGTATTTAGGCGCTGGGTGACAGGTATGGGTTTAGTGACAGAATTAGACTTGGAAATACACAGTAGCGGGTGTGTGTGAAGTTATTCTGAATGACCCTATGTGCACCTTCAATATTATATACCCTTTTAGGGATAGATTTCAAATAGCTCTGATATAGCAGAAACCACTAAATTATGAAATTGCTAAATTGGGAATTGTACTTCAACCCAGAACAAAAAATGTGCTTTGACGGACACTAAATATCTTGCCCAGCAACAACAGTACAGCGGTGGGTAACGAGAGATTTAGAGGGAATTAAATTTGAGGCCTAGTATTTAGGCGCTGGGTCACCGGTATGGATTTAGTGACAGAATTAGACTTGGAAATACACAGTAGCGGGTGTGTGTGAAGTTATTCTGAATGACCCTATGTGCACCTTCAATATTATATACCCTTTTTGGGATAGATTTCAAATAGCTCTGATATAGCAGGAACCACTAAATTATGAAATTGCTAAATTGGGAATTGTACTTCAACCCAGAACAAAAAATGTGCTTTGACGGGCACTAAATAACTTTCCCAGCTACAACAGGACAACGGTAACGAGAGATTTAGAGGGATTTAAATTTGAGGCCTAGTATTTAGGCGCTGGGTGACAGGTATGGGTTTAGTGACAGAATTAGACTTGGAAATACACAGTAGCGGGTGTGTGTGAAGTTATTCTGAATGACCCTATGTGCACCTTCAATATTATATACCCTTTTTAGGGATAGATTTCAAATAGCTCTGATATAGCAGAAACCACTAAATTATGAAATTGCTAAATTGGGAATTGTACTTCAACCCAGAACAAAAAATGTGCTTTGACGGACACTAAATATCTTGCCCAGCAACAACAGTACAGCGGTGGGTAACGAGAGATTTAGAGGGAATTAAATTTGAGGCCTAGTATTTAGGCGCTGGGTCACCGGTATGGATTTAGTGACAGAATTAGACTTGGAAATACACAGTAGCGGGTGTGTGTGAAGTTACTCTGAATGACCCTATGTGCACCTTCAATATTATATACCCTTTTTGGGATAGATTTCAAAGAGCTCTGATATAGCAGGAACCACTAAATTATGAAATTGCTAAATTGGGAATTGTATTTCAACCCAGAACAAGAAATGTGCTTGAACGGACACTAAATAACTCGCCCAGCTACAGCACTAGGGACAGATTTAGCTGGATATAAATTTGAGGCCTAGTATTTAGGCGCTGGGTGACAGGTATGGGTTTAGTGACAGAATTAGACTTGGAAATACACAGTAGCGGGTGTGTGTGAAGTTATTCTGAATGACCCTATGTGCACCTTCAATATTATATACCCTTTTAGGGATAGATTTCAAATAGCTCTGATATAGCAGAAACCACTAAATTATGAAATTGCTAAATTGGGAATTGTACTTCAACCCAGAACAAAAAATGTGCTTTGACGGACACTAAATATCTTGCCCAGCAACAACAGTACAGCGGTGGGTAACGAGAGATTTAGAGGGAATTAAATTTGAGGCCTAGTATTTAGGCGCTGGGTCACCGGTATGGATTTAGTGACAGAATTAGACTTGGAAATACACAGTAGCGGGTGTGTGTGAAGTTATTCTGAATGACCCTATGTGCACCTTCAATATTATATACCCTTTTTGGGATAGATTTCAAATAGCTCTGATATAGCAGGAACCACTAAATTATGAAATTGCTAAATTGGGAATTGTACTTCAACCCAGAACAAAAAATGTGCTTTGACGGGCACTAAATAACTTTCCCAGCTACAACAGGACAACGGTAACGAGAGATTTAGAGGGATTTAAATTTGAGGCCTAGTATTTAGGCGCTGGGTGACAGGTATGGGTTTAGTGACAGAATTAGACTTGGAAATACACAGTAGCGGGTGTGTGTGAAGTTATTCTGAATGACCCTATGTGCACCTTCAATATTATATACCCTTTTTGGGATAGATTTCAAATAGCTCTGATATAGCAGAAACCACTAAATTATGAAATTGCTAAATTGGGAATTGTACTTCAACCCAGAACAAAAAATGTGCTTTGACGGACACTAAATATCTTGCCCAGCAACAACAGTACAGCGGTGGGTAACGAGAGATTTAGAGGGAATTAAATTTGAGGCCTAGTATTTAGGCGCTGGGTCACCGGTATGGATTTAGTGACAGAATTAGACTTGGAAATACACAGTAGCGGGTGTGTGTGAAGTTACTCTGAATGACCCTATGTGCACCTTCAATATTATATACCCTTTTTGGGATAGATTTCAAAGAGCTCTGATATAGCAGGAACCACTAAATTATGAAATTGCTAAATTGGGAATTGTATTTCAACCCAGAACAAGAAATGTGCTTGAACGGACACTAAATAACTCGCCCAGCTACAGCACTAGGGACAGATTTAGCTGGATATAAATTTGAGGCCTAGTATTTAGGCGCTGGGTGACAGGTATGGGTTTAGTGACAGAATTAGACTTGGAAATACACAGTAGCGGGTGTGTGTGAAGTTATTCTGAATGACCCTATGTGCACCTTCAATATTATATACCCTTTTAGGGATAGATTTCAAATAGCTCTGATATAGCAGAAACCACTAAATTATGAAATTGCTAAATTGGGAATTGTACTTCAACCCAGAACAAAAAATGTGCTTTGACGGACACTAAATATCTTGCCCAGCAACAACAGTACAGCGGTGGGTAACGAGAGATTTAGAGGGAATTAAATTTGAGGCCTAGTATTTAGGCGCTGGGTCACCGGTATGGATTTAGTGACAGAATTAGACTTGGAAATACACAGTAGCGGGTGTGTGTGAAGTTATTCTGAATGACCCTATGTGCACCTTCAATATTATATACCCTTTTTGGGATAGATTTCAAATAGCTCTGATATAGCAGGAACCACTAAATTATGAAATTGCTAAATTGGGAATTGTACTTCAACCCAGAACAAAAAATGTGCTTTGACGGGCACTAAATAACTTTCCCAGCTACAACAGGACAACGGTAACGAGAGATTTAGAGGGATTTAAATTTGAGGCCTAGTATTTAGGCGCTGGGTGACAGGTATGGGTTTAGTGACAGAATTAGACTTGGAAATACACAGTAGCGGGTGTGTGTGAAGTTATTCTGAATGACCCTATGTGCACCTTCAATATTATATACCCTTTTTGGGATAGATTTCAAATAGCTCTGATATAGCAGAAACCACTAAATTATGAAATTGCTAAATTGGGAATTGTACTTCAACCCAGAACAAAAAATGTGCTTTGACGGACACTAAATATCTTGCCCAGCAACAACAGTACAGCGGTGGGTAACGAGAGATTTAGAGGGAATTAAATTTGAGGCCTAGTATTTAGGCGCTGGGTCACCGGTATGGATTTAGTGACAGAATTAGACTTGGAAATACACAGTAGCGGGTGTGTGTGAAGTTACTCTGAATGACCCTATGTGCACCTTCAATATTATATACCCTTTTTGGGATAGATTTCAAAGAGCTCTGATATAGCAGGAACCACTAAATTATGAAATTGCTAAATTGGGAATTGTATTTCAACCCAGAACAAGAAATGTGCTTGAACGGACACTAAATAACTCGCCCAGCTACAGCACTAGGGACAGATTTAGCTGGATATAAATTTGAGGCCTAGTATTTAGGCGCTGGGTGACCGGTATGGATTTAGTGACAGAATTAGACTGGGATATGGCCAAAAAATGAACAGACTATTGCTGGTTAAATGCACTTGGTGTGACAGCTTCACCCTGATGTAGGCTTTAGCCAAAAAACAACCACACCATTGAGGGTTAAATGCACTTGGTGACAGGCGCAGCTTGCCCCTGATTTTGTATATGGCCAAAAAATGAACAGACTATTGCTGGTTAAATGCACTTGGTGTGACAGCTTCACCCTGATGTAGGCTTTAGCCAAAAAACAACCACACCATTGAGGGTTAAATGCACTTGGTGACAGGCGCAGCTTGCCCCTGATTTTGTATATGGCCAAAAAATGAACAGACTATTGCTGGTTAAATGCACTTGGTGTGACAGCTTCACCCTGATGTAGGCTTTAGCCAAAAAACAACCACACCATTGAGGGTTAAATGCACTTGGTGACAGGCGCAGCTTGCCCCTGATTTTGTATATGGCCAAAAAATGAACAGACTATTGCTGGTTAAATGCACTTGGTGTGACAGCTTCACCCTGATGTAGGCTTTAGCCAAAAAACAACCACACCATTGAGGGTTAAATGCACTTGGTCGCAGCTTGTGCTGGCGCACCACAAGACACAAAATGGCCGCCGATCACCCCAGAAAAATGAGACTGACAAACGGTCTGTGCAGCCTAAAAACAGTGAGCAATTGAGGATCAGCAGCTCAATGATCCACAGCTGCAGATCGATCAGTTAATCAAGTCCTTTGGAGGAGTTAATCTGCCTAATCTCGCCCTACTGTCGCAGCCGCAACCTCTCCCTACGCTAATCAGAGCAGAGTGACGGGCGGCGCTATGTGACTCCAGCTTAAATAGAGGCTGGGTCACATGGTGCTCTGGCCAATCACAGCCATGCCAATAGTAGGCATGGCTGTGATGGCCTCTTGGGGCAAGTAGTATGACGCTTGTTGATTGGCTGCTTTGCAGCCTTTCAAAAAGCGCCAAGAAAGCGTCACAAAAGCGCGAAGAAAGCGACGAACACCGAACCCGAACCCGGACTTTTACGAAAATGTCCGGGTTCGGGTCCGTGTCACGGACACCCCAAAATTCGGTACGAACCCGAACTATACAGTTCGAGTTCGCTCATCCCTAGTCAAGAGGTCCACAGTATTGCCTGGTCATGATCGACCACTTCTCCAAGTTTGCAGTAGTCACCCCAACTCGTGACCAGACGGCCGAGTCCGCGGCACGAGCCATTTGTCAAGACTTCATTCGGGTCTATGGGTGTCCAAAGCGGATCCATTCAGATCAAGGGGCGTGCTTTCAAGGAAAAGTGATGGAAGAGCTACATCGACTGTACGGCATTGAAAAATCCAGGACAACTCCTTATCATCCCCAAGGAAACGGAGCCTGTGAGCGCTTTAACCGCACATTGCTGCAAATGCTGAGGACGCTAGAGGAAGACAAGAGGGCACACTGGCCTGACTACCTGCCAGAATTAGTCTGGGCTTACAATAATCGTATCCACACCACCACCGGTTACACCCCATACATGTTACTGTTCGGTAGGGCTGGTCGAGAGATCGTGGAATTAAACCTAGAACAGCCAGAAGACCTAATAGAGCGATCAACCACCTCATGGGTGAAAGAACACCGTCGGCGTCTCCAGACCATTCGCCGGTTGGCAGGTCAGCGGTTACAGGAGAGAGCTCATACAGACCGTCCTACAGTTCAGGAGGTTCCATTGCAGCCTGGGGATCGGGTACTGGTACGAGAGAAACGTCCCAGAGGCAAGTTGAGTGAGCGTTGGGAAGTACAGCCGTATAAGAGAATGAGGAATTTGCTTCACGGACTCTACATAGGAATATGTTACGGCCATGCCGGTCCAAAGATCCCGCACCTGTTCAGAGGACACCTCCTCCTGCCCCATACTCAGAACTTGTTATCTCTGATGGAGATTATGGTGAAGACTGGTGGACTGCTCCCAACACTGAAGGAGCCTCCCAGGTTACAGGTGATGAAGGCACTGTCACAGAACCATTGCCAGCCCGTAATGGAGAGGGGCCCTCGGACACACCCGAACCTCCTATTGTGGTGGATGAATCCAGACTGGCAGTTCCTAATGGAGAGAGTCAGGTCGTGACAGATAGCCAGGACCTCCGGAGATCCAGTAGGCTTACTGCAGGGGTTCCACCAAACAGGTACGCTGCTGATGAGTTCATTTGGTCCACCTGTATGTATTGTGGACAATGTTGTACTGCTGTATAAAAAGTTACATTAACCATTATTTCTATGGACTATATAGCAAGGCCGAGGACGGCCACCTTTAAGTGGGGAGGCATGTAAGAGGCAGCCCTGATCATCCAGCAACATTTCCAACACATATATATATATAGCAGACTGTCATGTTTCCCTCCAGCCACCAGAGGCCACTGTGGCTGAGTAGGACAGTGTGAGGAGTTGTTTCCAGAGGACAAGGAGTTAAGTGTTTTTCCCGGGCTGAGCAGAGAGCCTGGGGTGCAGGTGTCTGAGCACACAGGAAGAAGGACGCTGTGCACTGAGAGGGAGATCCACAGGGAAGATTAGAGTGATTGCTCCCTGCCTGCTGTGACATGGTATCTGGGACATTAGAGTGTGTTTGCTCTCTGACTGACCTGATGTGTCCTGGTGTAGAAGAGAAACTGCTGTAGTGTGAGGCACTTACCAGAGGAACTGTGAGTGAATTCCAGGCCCTGCCTGATTACACGTCCAGAGCTGCTGATTATCTCTAACCAGAGTTACAGAGACTACAAAGAAAGGCCAGAGCTGAGCCACGCTGAAGCAAGCAAGCAAGCAACCAGATCGGGACCCAGACTGTATCTGCCTGCATGTGCCGGACACCGAACTGTGAGTGCACTGATGCTAACCGGAGCTAGGACATAGTGGAATAGGATTTAGTTTAGTGCACCGTAGAGGTGCACCCCGGGTAGCGGGGACAGATAGGACTACCTAGAAGAGAGTAGCCTGCTATTGCCTGTACTTGTGTTTGTGATTCATTTGTGTTCTTTATGCAAATTTCCATTATCTTTGTTGTGAATTCTCAAGCTGTTCATATTGTAAATCTGCTTCTCCGGCAGTTAGAGTTCTCCTTTAATAAAGCCGGTTTCTACTTCAGCCTCCTTGTCTGCTGCACTGTACTTGAGTCCTGCTCTACGGTCTCTTCCTCTGCTGACCGTTACACAGCAGTTGCAGTAGATAGAGTGTTTTTAGGTCCCCTAGATGACTCAGATATATCAGGAGTCTAGACAGGTGACAGCATCGAACAGAGGATATTTTAAAATGGTATTGAATGAGGCCCACATATAGCTAGGCTCAAATCAGCAGGACATGCAGCAGCAGCAGTAGAATAGAGTGTTTTTAGGCCCCTAGATGACTCAGATATATCAGGAGTCTGGACAGGCGGCAGCATCGAACAGAGTATATTTTAAAATGGCATTGAATGAGGCCCACATATGGCTAGGCTCAAATCAGCAGGACATGCAGCAGCAGCAGTGGATAGAGTGTTTTAGGCCCCTAGATGACTCAGATATATCAGGAGTCTAGACAGGCGGCAGCATCGAACAGAGGATATTTTAAAATGGTATTGAATGAGGCCCACATATGGCTAGGCTCAAATCTGCAGGACATGCAGCAGCTGCAGCAGTAGATAGAGTGTTTTTAGGCCCCTAGATGACTCCGATATATCAGGAGTCTGGACAGTCGACAGCATCGAACAGAGGATGTTTTTAAATGGTATTGAATGAGGCACACATATAGCTAGGCTCAAAACAGCAGGACATGCAGCAGCAGCAGCAGCAGCAGTAGATAGAGTGTTTTTAGGCCCCTAGATGACTCAGATATATCAGGAGTCTGGACAGGCGACAGCATCTTACAGAGAATATTTTTAAATTTTATTGAATGAGGCCCACATATAGCTAGGCTCAAAACAGCAGGACATGCAGCAGCAGCAGCAGTAGATAGAGTGTTATTAGGCCCCTAGATGACTCAGTTATATCAGAAGTCTGGACTGCTGGCAGCATAAAACAGAGGATATTTGAAAATGGTATTGAATGAGGCCCACTAATAGCTAGGCTCAAATCAGCAGGACATGCAGCAGCTGCAGTAGATAGAGTATTTTTAGGCCCCTAGATGACTCAGATTATCAGGAGTCTGGACAGGCGGCAGCATCGTACAGAGGATATTTTAAAATGGTATTGAATAAGGCCCACATATAGCTAGGCTCAAATCAGCAGGATATGCAGCAGCAGCAGTAGATAGAGTGTTTTTAGGCCCCTAGATGACTCAGATATATCAGGAGTCTGGACAGGCGACAGCATCGAATAGAGGATATTTTAAAATGGTATTGAATGAGGCCCACATATAGCTAGGCTCAAATCAACAGGACATGCAGCAGCAGCAGTAGAATAGAGTGTTTTTAGGCCCCTAGATGACTCAGATATATCAGGAGTCTGGACAGGCTACAGCATCGAACAGAGTATATTTTAAAATAGCATTGAATGAGGCCCACATATGGCTAGGCTCAAATCAGCAGGACATGCAGCAGCAGCAGTGGATAGAGTGTTTTTAGGCCCCTAGATGACTCAGATATATCAGGAGTCTAGACAGGCGGCAGCTTCGAACAGAGGATATTTTAAAATGGTATTGAATGAGGCCCACATATGGCTAGGCTCAAATCAGCAGGACATGCAGCAGCTGCAGCAGCAGTAGATAGAGTGTTTTAGGCCCCTAGATGACTCAGATATATCAGGAGTCTGGACAGTCGACAGCATAGAACAGAGGATGTTTTTAAATGGTATTGAATGAGGCACACATATAGCTAGGCTCAAAACAGCTGGACATGCAGCAGCAGCAGTAGATAGAGTGTTTTTAGGCCCCTAGATGACTCAGATATATCAAGAGTCTGGACAGGCGGCAGCATCGAACAGAGGGTATTTTAAAATGGTATTGAAGGCAGCCTACATATAGCTAGGCTCAAATTAGCACGACATGCAGCAGCAGCAGCAGCAGTAGATAGAGTGTTTTTAGGCCCCTAGATGACTCAGATTTATCAGGAGTCTAGACAGGCGACAGCATCGAACAGAGGATATTTTAAAATGGTATTGAATGAGGCCCACATATGGCTAGGCTCAAATCAGCAGGACATGCAGCAGCAGCAGCAGCAGCAGTAGATAGAGTGTTTTTAGGCCCCTAGATGACTCAGATATATCAAGAGTCTGGACAGGCGGCAGCATCGAACAGAGGGTATTTTAAAATGGTATTGAAGGCAGCCCACATATAGCTAGGCTCAAATTAGCACGACATGCAGCAGCAGCAGCAGCAGTAGATAGAGTGTTTTTAGGCCCCTAGATGACTCAGATTTATCAGGAGTCTAGACAGGCGACAGCATCGAACAGAGGATATTTTAAAATGGTATTGAATGAGGCCCACATATAGCTAGGCTCAAATCAGCAGGACATGCAGCAGCAGCAGCAGTAGATAGAGTGTTTTTAGGCCCCTAGATGACTCAGATATATCAGGAGTCTGGACAGACGACAGCATCTTACAGAGGATATTTTTAAATTTTATTGAATGAGGCCCACATATAGCTAGGCTCAAAACAGCAGGACATGCAGCAGCAGCAGTAGATAGAGTGTTATTAGGCCCCTAGATGACTCAGATATATCAGAAGTCTGGACTGGTGGCAGCATACAACAGAGGATATTTGAAAATGGTATTGAATGAGGCCCACAAATAGCTAGGCTCAAATCAGCAGGACATGCAGCAGCTGCAGTAGATAGAGTGTTTTTAGGCCCCTAGTGTCACGGCCACGGTTATGGTCGTGACTCCTTGGGAGCAGCATACAGTTGCCCGCGGTTGTGGTTGTTGTTTCAACCGCAGCTGAGGCATATTGTAGTTGGCCTCAGTGCGGTCGCCGCGGACAACAGCTATGTGTGCGGTTCCAGGGGAGTTGTGTGTATGTGTTGTATGCACGTAGACACCTCCCTTCACCTGTGGTTGTCCGCGGCAACGTCTGTTGTTGTATGCATGTGGTGGCCGGGTTTCGGCCTGCGGGCTGTTCCCCAGTACATGGTGGCCACGCATGCCGTTGCTGGCGGTAACAGGTGAGTGGGTTGGTGTGGGTTATGTATTATGGTCACTTCCCCTGTATGTGTATTTTCCCTTCTGTGTGCTGGAAGGGTTAACTTCCTTCCCAGTGTGTGTGTTGTGTCACTGGGTGTGGTTGACCGGTGGGTGTGGCCACTTTGCCCTATAAAGCCTGTGTCTGGAGCACAGCTCAGTAGGTTGCTTTCAGTCATGCTTGGCTGAAGCAGCCTCCTGTGGATTCCATCCTTCTTGTAAGGGCCACCCTTCCGGTCATAAGTTTAAAACCTTGTTAGTAAAACCTTTGTTACCTTGTCTGATGTTATGTTTATGTGTATGTGGTTGCTGGCTTGTTGCACCTTATGGTTCCCTGGTTCCCTGTGTGATGTATGGTGTGTGCTGTTGTCTTTTCTGTTGTGGTAGACAGACAGCACTTTTGCATGGGTTCCGGGCGGTGTGTTTGTGGCAGGTAGGTGAGGTTGCAGTTCCACATACCTGCCACTGCCATAAGTGGTATTGGATTCCCTTTATTTCCAGCTTGGCCTTTCTAGGCTCCTGTTCCTCCGTGTTCTGGAGGAACAGGTAGTCTATCCAGCTCCTAGCCTAGGGACCTGCGGAGGGATAGTAGGGATCCGAGGTTCCTGCGCATGGGTCCTCCTACCCTAAAGGTCGGCCCATGCAGGTTAGGAGTTAGGGTCAGATCAGGGAGACTTTAGGAGGTGACCTGCTCCCTGATCCTGTGGTCTTGCAGCGACGAAACATCTCCGGGTACCGCACGGCTGGGGGTTTCCCCCACTGCCAGCCGTGACACCTAGATGACTCAGTATATCAGCAGTCTGGACAGGCGGCAGCATCGAACAGAGTATATTTTAAAATGGTATTGAATGAGGCCCACATATTGCTAGGCTCAAATCAGCAGGACATGCAGCAGCAGCAGTAGAGTGTTTTTAGGCCCCTAGATGACTCAGATATATCAGGAGTCTGGACAGGCGGCAGCATCGAACAGAGGATATTTTAAAATGGTATTGAAGGAGGCCCACATATAGCTAGGCTCAAATCAACAGGACATGCAGCAGCAACAGCAGTAGATTGAGTGTTTTGGAGAGCACCCGACAGTTTAGGGAGGGTGATGAGGGACTGGTGGTGGCCCCTTCATCCTTCCTAGGTTATAGACAGGCTCCCTGCTCTTCTGTATGGCAGGTTTGGGCAAGGCAGGGTTAATGGTGCTGGGAAGGGAGTGTGAGGGGTTAAAGGAGGGTGGTATTGCCAGGAAGCAGGAAGGGGAGGTGGTTGTGGCTAGGGGTATATATACGCCCCCTTCTGCCCCTGCCTCTTCCTCTTTTCAGAGAAGGCAAGCTGGTAGATTTGCTTGCTGCCTGTCCCCCCAAGAGTATTGCTGCAGGAGACGCTCGGTTGCGGGATGCTCTCTTGGCAAGGTTTAGTGACTAAGGGGAGGGCTGGCTGCGCTAGTTTCCTAGCAGCCTGAGCGCTCCTGCTTCCTCTCTCCCTCATGCGCCTGAGTCGATTGCTGCGGTGGCTGTACCGCAGGTGACTGCTTCACCCCCCATTGCCCCGTTTGACATTCCGGCTGGGCGGCGTTCCGGCCGTACTCACCGGCCTCCGGTGCGTCTGGGTCACTCGCCTCCTCCCTCCCTGGGTGTCGCTCCAGCTCCGGTTGTGCCGCGCAGGCGCGCTGCCTCTGTGCGGCGGCCGGGGGTGGTTTCGCGCCGACCTGAGTTAGCCCCGCCCCTTCCGCTTCCGCCTCCTGTGCCGCTCCAGTCCCAGTGTGCGGTGGTGTGGGGAGCGGCAGGCTTTGCAGGTATGGGGTCCCATAATAGTGTCCAGGAGGATGGGGAGCGATTATTAACCCCTCCGGACTCTCAGCAGGCCCCTCTTCTCCCTCCTCCTCCTCCACCTCCTGTTGTACCTGGGCATGGGGATGGCTTGCTACTTTTGCCTGGGGGTATGGGGTCGGTTACGCAGTTGCCCGCACCCCCTCCCCCTGCTGCGGGGGTTATGCCTATAGTGGCCCCTTCCCAACTGCCACTCCCCCCCTTACTTACTCAGCCACCTGCGGTTCCTCCCCCTACTTTTCACTCGCGCATGCGCAGGGAGGTGTCAATGTCCCCCTTCTCATCGGTTGATGGCAGGAGCAGGGGCAGACGGGGTCGCCGTAGTCGTCGTCCGCGGCGCGGTTCCCGGTCTTCTAGGCACAGTAGGCGGTCCAGATCCTCTCGTTGGCGCTCCCCGTCGTCCTCAGACGGGTCATCGGGCGCCTCAGGGGAGTCTGTTCGAACACCGCGTTCCCGGCGGGACAGGCCGGTCCCGGTTGAGCTGTCCAGGGCATCCAGCCTGGTGAATTTGGCGGTGCACAGGAATGACGTGCCTGTACCTGCGTTGGCCGCGCCGATACCTTTCCCTGCCGGTGAGTACCAATATGCTGGGGCGTGGGGGGCTGGTGGGTCCTCTGCGGGTTTGGAAGTGTTATTGAAGTATTTATTGGACAAATTGCCGTACTTGTTGCCCCCGGCAGCAACGGTTGCGGTTGCGCCGGAGTTGGTCGCAGCGGCGGCTCCGGGGCCCGATTTGAGGGAGGCCTCATCCGCATCTGATCGGGCCCCACCGGTGCTGGCGGGTGTGCATAAGGATTCTTTTTTCTGCGGGGTTAGCCCTTTGGGTTCGCATTTAGAGGAGGCGGTGCGGGAGAAGATTTGGTCCAATCAGTATGTGGACATTTGGTCTCTGGTATCAGTTGACCAGCACACGGTGGATAGGGAGAAACGTTTCTTGGATAAGCCTTATGATAGGAGGGTGAAGGTGTCCAAGACTATGAACAATTGGTTGCAGGCGTTTGCGGTTTTGGGGTGCGTTATGGGGCAGCGGCACACTGAGCGCTGTGCGGAGTTGTTCATATATTTGGACACTATCTATAGTGCGTATAAGGCTCACGGGGGTAGCGCATGGTGGAGGTATGATGAAGAGTTCAGGAGGCGTTTGGCGCTTCAGCCGGAGCTGGGTTGGGGAGTGAAGGCCACGGATGTGTGGCTTCGCCTAATGGTGTCGCAGCGCCCGCCTTACTTTCCAGGGGCGGCCGCTGGTGCTGGGGCCTCGGCAGCCCAGGGGCCAGTGGCCGTTAGACGACCGGGCGCGTGCTGGTTGTTCAATGAGGGTTTCTGCAAGTATGCCGGTTTGTGTAAGTACAAGCATGAATGCTCGGCCTGTGGCGGCCCCTACGCAGCGGGTAGGTGTACCAGATCCCAGGTTAGGCCCGGTAGAAACCCCTCGGCCTTTGAGCCCAAGGACGCCGGTCAGCGTGGTAGAGATGGCGCCGTGGTTAAGCAGGTATCCCAATAGGGAGGCTGCTGTGACCCTGTTTGATGGCTTTTCTGAAATTTTTTTTCATTCCGTTTGTTCCGGCTTCCAGTTTACGCCGATAACCTTAAGTCTGTCAGGGAACACCCGGGAGTCCTGGAGGCTAAGTTGCAGAAGGAGGTTTCTGCTGGTAGGATGGCTGGTCCCTTTTTGGACCCGCCTTTTTCTAATTTGAGGGTTTCGCCGTGGGGTGTGGTCCCTAAGAAGGAGGTGGGTAAAATTCGCCTTATACATCATCTGTCTCATCCCCGTGGTATGTCTGTGAATGATGCTATCCTTCCTGAGGAGGCTTCCGTTTCGTACGTATCTTTTGATAGGGCAGTGGCGTTGGTGCGTAAGGCGGAACGGGGTGCCCTTATGGCGAAATTGGATATTGAATCTGCGTTTAGGCTGTTCCCCATTCACCCTGATTGTTTTCATTTGCTGGGGGGTTGTTTCGAGGGCCTTTTTTATTACGACATGTGTCTACCTATGGGGTGCTCCATTTCGTGCCATTACTTCGAAATGTTCAGCTTATTCTTGGAATGGGTTGTCCGGGTTGAGTCTGGGTTGTCGTCTGTGATTCACTATCTTGACGACTTCCTTTTTGTGGGTTCACAGGAGGGTGACGGCTGTCGATTCTTGCTGTCCACGTTTTTGGAGTTAATGGCTCGCTTTGGAGTTCCTATTTCAGTTGAGAAAATGGAGGGCCCAGTTACTTGTTTTTCCTTTTTGGGGATCGAAATTGATTTGGTCGCAATTGTCTTTCGGCTTCCCGGGGACAAGTTGAGTACCATAGCGGGGTTGATCAAGGGTTTTTTGGCGGTGCGGAAGGTTACCTTGCGGCAACTCCAGTCCCTTTTGGGTTTGCTTTGTTTTGCGTGTCGGGTCATGCCTATGAGGTGGAGGCCGGGCCCCTCGGCATCGTATTCGGCTTACGAGCTCGATGAAGGCGGACCTGAAGGTGTGGAGTTCCTTTTTGGGTGCCTACAATGGGCATACTTGCTTTATTGCAGAGGTGGTTTCGAACTCGGAATTGGCGTTGTGGTCTGATGCGGATGGCTCTTGTGGCTTTGGTACGATACTGGGTACGGAGTGGTGTGCGGCCCCCTGGCCTGAGGAGTGGCGCACCTTGGGGCTTGTTAAGAATCTGACTCTGCTGGAGCTGTTCCCTATAGTGGTGGCGGTGGAGATCTGGGGTGACCGTTTAGCGAACCGGCATGTTTGTTTTTGGTCGGATAATTTAGGGACTGTTCAATGTATTAATTGTTTGTCCTCCTCGTCCCTCCCGTTGTTGGCGTTGCTGCGGCACTTGGTGCTCCGTTGTCTGGAGCATAACATTTACTTCCGGGCCAGGCATGTTCCGGGAGTTGACAATTGTGTCGCTGATGCTCTTTCTCGCTTCAATTGGCAGATGTTTCGGGAGCTTCTTCCGGAGGCGCAATCGGATGGGCGGGAGTGCCCTCAGTTCCTGTGGCGGCTGGTGGCCAGCAGCTGATGTCCCTCGTGAGTGCGTCAGTGTCGCGGGAGACTTGGCAGGCACATGGTAAGGCCTGGGCTGACTGGTTGGCTGTGAGTGGGGTAATAAATGTGGCTGAGAGGGATGATGTTCGCCTGGAGGTGACGGTGGAGTGGCTGTTGAGGATGAGGTCTATGGGGGTCTCAGCCCCTGTTGCGCGGCGGCGTTTGGCTGGAGTAGCGTTTTACTTTAAATTGTTTGGCTGGGCGGATGTGACGAAGGTTTTTGTGGTGAGGCAGGCTATGAAGGGATGGCAGAGGGAGTATGTGGTTAAGGATAGTAGACGGCCTATTTCTTTTACATTGCTTTGCAAGTTGGTTGAGTGTTGCGGGACTGTTTGCTCGTCAGCTTTTGAGGGTTCCATGGTGGCGGCTAGTTTCTGTCTCGCCTTCTTTGCGGCTTTGAGGGTGGGTGAACTGGTGGCTCCTTCGGGTGTTAGGCCTGGGGGTTTGTCGGAATCGGATGTGGTACTTGGTAACAATGCTCTCAGAGTCTGTATTAAGAAGTCGAAGACCGACCAGTTGAGTAAGGGGGCGTGGCTGCCAATATTGCCGGTTGCGGGGTTGGCTTGCCAGGTTAGGCTGGTGGAGGAGTGAATTTTCTTGCGCATGCGGATGGATCCCCGTTTACGAAGTTCCAGTTTTCTTCAGTTTTGCGCAGCTGCTTGAGGCAGTCGGGGGTGGAGCCTGGTGAGTTTGGCACTCATTCCTTTTGTATTGGTGCGGCTACGGAAGCGGCTAGGGCTGGCTTATCCGAATCTGAGGTGATGCGTATTGGTAGGTGGCGATCTGCCTGCTTTGCGCGTTATATTCGCCCGGATTTGCTGGTCTGAGTTCTTCAGTTTGCTGATATGCTGTTAAGTAAAAAAAAAATATAAAAATGTAACTATGGAGTTTACGGCAGGCGAAGGTGTAGTATATGTTCATTGGGCAGTATGCTACCTTTCCTGTTTGTGGTAATGTTTATGCATGCATGGTGGATTTGTTTTTCATCTTTATTTCTTTTAGGTGCTGTTCGTCCGGTGGTGTGGCTGTTGGGCCATTCTTATATATTTTGGGCTGCGCAGCGGGCGGAACGACGGCCTGGAGGTTGGAGCCTTGGATTCAGGGAAGTAGAGGTTTTTTGGAAGGGGATACGGGGCCTTAGGTGGTCTCAGCTGTTGCCTGAGGTGGTCGACATTGGTCTCCGGTCGGTAGGGCCAGTGATACTGGTGATCCATGCGGGCGGAAACGATCTTTGTGCCCTACGGCTTACTGAGTTGATGGCGCTCATGCGTTCTGACCTTGAGAGGTTCCCGGCTTTCTTTAAAGAGTTGGTTATCGTGTGGTCGGAGGTGGTGCCCCGGGTAGTGTGGCATGGGGCCCGAGATGGTGAGGCTCTGGAGAGGTGCCGGAGAACTTTGAATGCCTGTATCTCGCGCTTTGTGTGCTCTCGTGGTGGTGTCACGGTTCGTCATCGGCAGTTGGAAGGAGACAATAGGGCTTTGATGAGGCCGGATGGGGTCCATCTGACGGAGATCGAGCTAGATATATTTTTGTCTGGCCTTCAAGATGGCATTGAGCAGGGCTTCTTTTTGCTGGGTGGTGGTCGGAGTCCTGTATAATCGGCCTCCTCCGTGGCGGCAATGTGGAGAACAGGAGCATAATCAGAGCTGATTTGGCGCACATGCCCTCTGGTGTTCAGGGGTTGGCACACCGCACAGAAGGAGTGGTTGGAGGAGGAGTTTAAATGTGCCTGTTTAATGTGAGCTGTGGCCGACAATCACCCACTAAAAGAGAGTTTAAACAGTTGAGCAGTGTCCGTGTCCTTTTGTTTTAGGATAAATGGAGTATGGGAGGGGCCTGTAGGTAGGTCTTATTGTAACCCCTGTGTTTCCCTGAATACCAACAGTCTGGAGAGCACCCGACAGTTTAGGGAGGGTGATGAGGGACTGGTGGTGGCCCCTTCATCCTTCCTAGGTTATAGGCAGGCCCCCTGCTCTTCTGTATGGCAGGTTCGGGCAAGGCAGGGTTAATGGTGCTGGGAAGGGAGTGTGAGGGGTTAAAGGAGGGTGGTATTGCCAGGAAGCAGGAAGGGGAGGTGGTTGTGGCTAGGGGTATATATACGCCCCCTTCTGCCCCTGCCTCTTCCTCTTTTCAGAGAAGGCAAGCTGGCCCGCCCTCCCTCCCCTTTGATGGTTTTGGTTTGCCTTGTGTTTGGTTGGTCATGTTGTTTTTCTTTTTCGAGGTTCCTGAGTTGGTGCGGAATTCAGAAGTCACAGCTGGCGGCAATGTGGAGAACAGGAGCATAATCGGAGCTGATTTGGCACACGTGCCCTCTGGTGTTCAGGGGTTGGCACACCGCATAGAAGGAGTGGTTGGAGGAGGAGTTTAAATGTGCCTGTTTAATGTGAGCTGTGGCCGACAATCACCCAGTAAAGAGAGTTTAAACAGTTGAGCGGTGTCCGTGTCCTTTTGTTTTAGGATAAATGGAGTATGGGGGGCCTGAAGGTAGGTCTTATCCTAACCCCTGTGTTTCCCTGAATACCAACAGTCTCAGGCCCCTAGATGACTCAGATATATCAGGAGTCTGGACAGGCGACAGCATCGAACAGAGGATATTTTAAAATGGTATTGAATGAGGCCCACATATAGCTAGGCTCAAATCAGCAGGACATGCAGCAGCAGCAGTAGAGTGTTTTTAGGCCCCTAGATGACTCAGATATATCAGGAGTCTGGACAGGCGGCAGCATCGAACAGAGGATATTTGAAAATGGTATTGAATGAGGCCCACATATAGCTAGGCTCAAATCAGCAGGACATGCAGCAGCTGCAGTAGAGTGTTTTTAGGCCCCTAGATGACTCAGATATATCAGGAGTCTGTACAGGCGGCAGCATCGAAAGGAGGATAATTGAAAATGGTATTGAATGAGGCCCACATATAGCTAGGCTCAAATCAGCAGGACATGCAGCAGCAGCAGCAGCAGCAGCAGTAGATAGAGTGTTTTTAGGCCCCTAGATGACTCAGATATATCAGGAGTCTGGACAGGCGGCAGCATCGAACAGAGGATATTTGAAAATGGTATTGAATGAGGCCCACATATAGCTAGGCTCAAATCAGCAGGACATGCAGCAGCAGCAGTAGATAGAGTGTTTTTAGGCCCCTAGATGACTCAGATATATCAGGAGTCTGGACAGACGGCAGCATCGAACAGAGGATATTTTAAAATGGTATTGAATGAGGCCCACATATAGCTAGGCTCAAATCAGCAGGACATGCAGCAGCAGCAGTAGATAGAGTGTTTTTAGGCCCCTAGATGACTCAGATATATCAGGAGTCTGGACAGGCGACAGCATCGAACAGAGGATATTTTAAAATGGTATTGAATGAGGCCCACATATAGCTAGGCTCAAATCAGCAGGAGATGCAGCAGCAGCAGCAGTAGATCGAGTGTTTTTAGGCCCCTAGATGACTCAGATATATCAGGAGTCTGTACAGGCATTAGCATCCAACAGAGGATATTTGAAAATGGTATTGAATGAGGACCTCATATAGCTAGGCACAAAATCAGCAGGACAGGCGGCAGGAGCAGCTAAATGTGCATCTGGAACATATTACCATGAATGGCGCCACCAACAAACAGGGGCAGCACCAACACTAAAATAATACACCTTACATTGTATTATTTTCTAACTAAGCAGCATGAATGTGAATTCATGAATGGACCACCAATCAGACCATGAACACAACCCAAAACTAAATAAAAACAAGTTATATTTTTAATTTAATAGTCTAAAACGGTAATGTTGTAACATATATAATAAATTAAATATTTACATTGAAAAAATGTTTTTACTAAAGCAATTTGACATTTTCAACATGTACTTTATGCCAGCAACATTCATCTATAATTTTCGATATAAGGCGCATCAATTTTGTAGCAGACCACTGTGTTAACGCAGCATGACTCATCGTGTTCTGATTCCTCTGAGCCAGAGGGATAAAGGACTGCAAGGGTTTAGTAGTGTCTCTGTTGTCCTCCGTTTGTCTGTGAGGAGGGATATGTAATGCAGGTCGCCAGACCCATACACGATTGTCGCTGCTCACATCCAGCGCTAACGACATGTGCATGTCCACACCGTCCTGAGATCAAACAGAGCCCAGAAGTCAGTGATGAAGTTGCCTGGCCTTGGCCAGTTGTGTTAGTGTCCATGTCATTAAGAAACATTAAAAAACAACGAAGAATTGGAGGGAGAGCAAAGGAGAGGGATGAACAAGGGACCCTTCAGTGCCCTGAACCGACAGCGGGGGCCAAGAAGTTACTGCCGATCCAGGACTCATTCATTTTGATGAATGTAAGTCTGTCCATGGAGTCAGTGGACAGACGGGTCCTCTTCTCGGTGACCACCCCACCTTCCGCGCTGAAAGTCCGCTCAGACAGTACGCTGGAGATGGGGGGCAAGAAAGTAACTCCAGCGCATACTGAGCCAGCTCACGGCAGGTGTCCAGCCTGGCAACCCAGTACTCCATGGGGTAGTCGGTGCTCATGCTGTCGGAATCACCAACGGACCCCATGCAGTCTGCCACCATGCGGGCCAGCCGCTGGTGGTGACTGATGCTGCTGCTGCTGCTGGTACTGGGTCGCGCAGACTGGTAGAACAGCCTCATCTCACCCATAAGGTCACCTGCTCGGCTGGTGCTGCTGGGTGAGATGGGCGGGGAGAACTGGAGCGTGAGGCCTAGGATTTGCCTCCTCCAGCCGGTGGACCAGACAGGCCTGCAATTTTTCCAAATGGGCATGCCTCCGGCTGGCTGGTAGAAACTGCTCCAGTTCCCCCTTGCAGCGAGGGTCAAAAAGGGTGGCCAACCAAAACTCATCCCTCTCCTTTATTTTTATGATCCGGGGGTCCCTCCTGAGGCATCGCGGCATATGGACAGCCATGGGGGAAGAGCACAGCCCGCTGTGACTCTTCAGAGCTGCCCGGGACCATGACCTCTTGGTCCTCCTGCTGCCGATGCTGCTGCTCCCGGTTGGAGGTGCCCAGCCCCGGACTAACGGTGCCCCCAGCACCGACTCTCCCTCCTGACCAAGCCCAGACTCCTGGATGTCCACTAATTCATCATCCTCCTCCTCCTCGTCCTGGGCCTGGTCATGGTGGAGCATGGTTGACTCTTCATGCTCCACCAAGGCACTCTCCCCAGCCTCAAGCAGGCAATCTAGTGTCTTGTCCAGCAGGAACACTAAGGGGACCACGTCGTTGAGGCCAACATGCACCCTGCTGACCATCTTTGTCGCCTGCTCGAATGGGGCCAACACGTGGCAGACTTGCTGAATCTGCCCCCACTCCGCATTAGTGACGTAGGGGAGTGGGTGTGATGGCCTTGGAGTGCCTAGCTCCAGCAGGTATTCCCTCACTGCCCGTCGCTGCTCCCACAACCTCTCCAGCATGTTGAGGGTGGAGTTCCACCGCGTCACACTGTCCATAATCAGCCTGTGGGTGGGCAGGCTGTTGTCCCGCTGCAGTTTGGACAGGGACGCGGCGGCGGTTGGGGATCGGCGGAAGTGGCTGGCAATCCTACGTACCCTTTGCACAATGTCACTCAACCCTGGGTTAGTGCAGAGGAATTTCTGAACCACAAGGTTGAGGACATGTGCCATGCAGGGCACAAGTGTCAGACTGCCAGCCTGAAGGGCGGCGAGTAGGTTGCTGCCATTGTCACAGACAATCATACCTGCCTGGAGACTTCGGGGTGTCAGGCACTTCTGGACCAGTGTGTCTCCGTTCCCCCAAGCTCACAAGCTGGAGCACGGCCTGGCAGCGGACGTGCCCCACACTTGCGTAGCTACGGGGATGCTTGCTTGGGAGCTCAGCAGCCGTGGAGACAGTGGCTTGTGGGAGAGCAGCATTTCTCCCATGGATACCCCGGGGCGGCACCACAAACTCAGATGCCGCCGTTCCCTCCCCGGCGCCTCAGAGGGAAACCCAATAGGCTGTAAAACTTAGGTATCGACCCTGCCCATGCCTGCTGGTCCAAGCATCCATTGTGAGATGCACCCTGTCGCTGACAGCACAATCCAGCGACAGGGATACATTCTGCACAAGGTGCTGGTGTAGGGCAGGGACGCCAGTCCTGGCAAAGTAATGGCGGCTGGGGACATGCCATCTGGGTAGGGCCTGCTCCAACATCTGCCTAAATGGGTTGCTGTCAACCAGATTGTACGGAAGCAGATGTTGGGCAATAACCCTTGCCAGGAGCCCATTGAGTGAACGCACACGTCGGTCCCCTGGGGCATAGGGCGCGGTGCGTTCAAAAGCATCAGCAACTGATGGCTGGCGCCGGACGGCAGAGGAGGAGATAGAGGAGGGTGCACTGGTTGCAGAGGGATGGCTGCCGGTACCAATACCTCTACTAGAGGGAGCTGGGGGTGGGAATCAGTAACAATAGAGAGGGGGAGCTGCTGTACAGTGGCAGGAACTGCTGTCCCCTGCACACTGCCAGTGGCGCTGCTGCGCTGCTACTACCACTCTTACTCTGTTCCCTCTGTTCAGTCGCATGTGGTACCCAGCCGAGCAACTGACCTCCCTCTCCTCACCCTGGCATGGCAGAGGTTACAAATGGCAACAGTAACATCATCTGTTGCCAGGGTGAATAAAGCCCAAACAGGCGACTTCCGCACCAACCTCCTGTCTGATGGGGTGGTGCTGGCTTGCGCCTGTTTGGGCTCGGTGTGCACAGATGGAAGATGCTGCTGCTGCCTGCTACTCTCAACAGTAGAGCCCCTGCCAATGGGCTCCCTGGAGACCTGGCGCACCGTTTGCCTCGGGTGCCTACCTTCTTCAGTGCTGCTGTCACTTGCCACCAAAGTAGGTGGCACCCATTCAGCGTCACCCTCCTCCTCATCTGCAATGTCAGACCCAGTGCCAAACTGTGGTGGACTGAGGGGAACAGCTAACATGGAGCCCCTGACCGGGATCCGCTGGCCCCTCGCTGACACCTGGGTCTGACTAGGTGCGGGTTTGGTATTTTTCAAACCACCCGCACCTGTTGGAAGGGATTTCAAAGGGGTATGTATAGTTACCCCCTCCTCGTTATCCCCCATCCCTTCCAAAAAGTCCTGCCCATCTTTAGGGCTGAACTGTAATTCAGCCTCTTGCATAGCCTCCCCCAGAATGTCCAGCTCAGTGTCCTCGTTTTCAAACATGAGCGGGGACAATTCTGTGGGAGTGGGGGTTGCTTCTACAGATGGCATAGATCTGCCGCTACTGCTTCTGCTGTGAACTGGGGCTGAGGACTCCGTGGCACTTGAGTCAGCCACCAGAGCCATCACTGTCTCGGCGTCCTGAGAATGTATGGCCCTTGGACGGCTGCTAAAACTAACAAAGTCACGGATCAGGCGGACACCCCTACCACCTGCCCCTGCCTGTCCGTGACTGGAGGAGCGGCCCCGTGCTGGCAGCGGTCCAGCATCGGAACTGACTCCTCTATTGGCCCCACCGCGGCTGCCTGCACGGCCCCGTGCACTCATATTTTGTATTTTATTTAATAAACTAATTTAAAAGGTGTTTGGGGTCAAACTTTATTGGGGTAGGGACGTGTGCCAATTTTTTTTATTTTATTTAACTTGTAATGTAAAAAAAATAAAAAAAAATAAAAAAAAAATAAATTAAAGTAATAAACCTAAAATAAAACCCCTAACTTAAAAACCAAACTAATTCAAAGAAAATATTAAACTTTTTTTTTATGACAATAAACTAAGACAAACACAGAAACACGCAGACAATGAGACACAAACACAGAACAAACTAAACCTTTTTGTTTGTTTGTTTTAAAAAACTAACAAAGAAAAATGCAGACAATCAAACGGAAATACAAGACACATGTAACTAAGCTGAACAAAAAACAATTTTTTTTTTCTAACTATAAAACAGAAAAAAAGCGGACAATCAGACGCAAAGACAACACAGATGTGACAAATCTAAACAGAAATAACCAAACTTTTTTATTTTTTTTAACTATAAAACACAAAAAACGCTAACAATCAGACGCAAAGACAAGACAGATATAACAAAGCTAAACAGAAAGAACCAAACTTTTTTTTTTTTCTAACTATAAAACAGAAAAAACACAGACAATCAGACGTAAAGAAGACCAGACAGATATAACAAATCTAAACACAAAGAACTCGGACAATCAGACGCAAAGACAAAACAGATGTAACAAAGCTAAGCACCCAAAAAACTTTTTTTTTAATAAACTAACAAAGAAACACAAAGACAGTCAAACAAAAAACTATTAAAACAAAACTTTTTAACAAGGACGGACAGAAAAACACAAAATTACCCTAAATCCCTAACTGACCTAACCTAAAATCTGTCCTAAATAGCCCTAAACACTAACCTAAACTATTAATCTATATCTAGATGTATTTTCAAGTCCCTAACTCCCTACCCCATATGCCCTACACAGATCCCTGGACTGAAACCTATCAGCTAACTGTATCTTGTATCTTTTACCTAACTAATCTAACCTATCTAATAATACAGACCCTGACATGCATCAGGTGCTTCCAATCACTCCAGCCGTCAGCCCATTGGCTGCCGAGTTCCCGGGCGGCCGGGCGGACAGGTGCATCTGATTGTGCAGGCGTGTCATTTTTGAAGGAAGTTAATCCCGTTTACCATTTTTTTTAGTTTTACAAGCCACATGATGGATTGCAGACTGCTCTTCGCTTGCTTCTCGCCATCTACCCGTCCCCGAAACAGACACCTATCAGCCGTGAAAGAGGCATACCATGAGTAGTACCCTTGGATAATAACCCTCTCTGCTGGGTGGGTTGCAGAGGAGCTGCCGGGCGAGTTTTCGCCGAGCACTGTGGGCTGCCATTCGAGTGTCCGCCGAGGCCTCAGGGCTGCATGGCGACTGTCCACTGAAGCCTGTGTGGGTAGCAGCCCAGGGGCTGTCATGCCGGTGTCCGCCGAACCCTCCATGCAGCCAGCCACACGGCCGCCATGCGAGTGTCCGCCGAGGTCTCTGGGCTGCCAGCCAGGTGGCCGCCATGCAAGCGTCTGCCGGGGCCGCCGGGTGAATGGCTGCTAGCCGAGTGTCCTGCAAAGGCTATGGGCTGCCAAGTGCACCCCAAGACCAGTCAGCAGATTCCCCCGGGACACCGCGTCCCTCAGGCCACTGCTCAGCTTGTTTCAGACAGACCGCTGGTGGCTCCATGGTCTGAGGTGCCTGTCAGTAGAGGGTTGAGGGGGTTTGAATGTACCCCGTCTCCCACACCTCATGGGAGGAGGTAGATAGGCCCTGGGGGTGAACTGCGTGGTCTCATCCCACCAGCAGTTCCAGGGGCCTACGCAGGAGTCTCTCACTCCTCCCGCTGGCAAAGAGAAGGACAGACTATGTTGTTTTGAGAGAACGTGAATGAGCATGCACCTACCAGGTGCACCCGTCCAGCAGTTCCAGCGGCTGGGCATGTTGGGTCCCCCTTTTCCCTGGTCACATAGGTGAAAGAGAACAGTGATTGAGGGTGCGCCTGATAGTTGAACCCGACCAGCAGTTCCAGCGGCTGGGCATGTTGGGGTCCCCTATCCCCGGTCACAGAGGTGGTGTGTCATGCCAATGAGGGATCCCTGTCTCTCACACCTTGCGGAAGAAGGTATAGAGGCACTGTGGGTGAACTGGGTGGGTGAATCCCGCCAGCAGTTCCATGAAGTAACACTAAGCCGGCGTGTGTGATTTGTCATACCCATATTTACAGTCATGTGAAAAAATTAGGACACCCTTTGAAAGCATGTGGTTTTTTGTAACATTTTTAATAAAAGGTTATTTCATCTCCGTTTCAACAATACAGAGAGATTAAAGTAATCCAACTAAACAAAGAAAACTGAAGAAAAGTCTTTTCAAGATCTTCTGTAAATGTCATTCTACAAAAATGCCTATTCTAACTGAGGAAAAAGATAAGACACCCTTGCCCCTAATAGCGAGTGTTACCTCCTTTGGCTGAAATAACTGCAGTGAGACGGTTCTTGTAGCCATCTACCAGTCTTCGACATCGGTCTGAGGAAATTTTACCCCACTCCTCAATGCAGAACTTTTTCAGCTGTGAGATGTTTGAGGGGTTTCTTGCACGTACAGCCCTTTTCAAGTCACCCCACAACATCTCAATGGGATTCAAATCTGGACTTTGACTTGGCCATTCCAGGACTCTCCATTTCTTCTTTTTCAGCCAATCTTTGGTTGATTTACTAGTATGTTTTGGGTCATTGTCATGTTGCATGGTCCAGTTCTGCTTCAGCTTTAATTTTCTAACTGATGGTCTCACATGTTCTTCAAGCACCTTCTGATACACAGTAGAATTCATCGTGGATTCTATGATGGTGAGCTGACCAGGTCCTGCTGCAGCAAAGCAGCCCCAAACCATGACACTTCCACCTCCATGCTTCACAGTTGGTATGAGGTTCTTTTCTTGGAATGCTGTGTTTGGTTTACGCCAAACATGTCCTCTGCTGTTGTGTCCAAATAATTCAATTTTGGACTCATCTGTCCAAAGAACATTATTCCAGAAGTCCTGGTCTTTGTCAACTTTATCTCTGGCAAATGTCAGTCTGGCCTCGATGTTTCTCTTGGAAAGCAAAGGTTTCCTCCTTGCACACCTCCCATGCAAGTTAAACTTGTACAGTCTCTTTCTGATTGTAGAGGCATGTACTTCTACATCAACAGTAGCCAGAGCCTGCTGTAGTTCTCGAGATGACACTTTAGGGTTTTTGGAGACCGCTTTTAGCATCTTGCGGTCTGCTCTTGGGGTGAACTTGCTGGGGCGACCAGTCCTGGGCATGTTGGCAGTTGTTTTGAAAGCCCTCCACTTGTAGACTATCTTCCGGACAGTGGAATGGCTGATTTCAAAATCTTTTGAGATCTTTTTAAATCCCTTCCCAGACTCATAGGCTGCTACAATCTTTTTTCTGAAGTCCTCTGACAGCTCTTTTGCTCTCACCATGGTGCTCACTCTCACTTCAACAGTCAGGAGCACACCAAACTAAATGTCTGAGGTTTAAATAGGGCAAGCCTCATTCAACATGCAGAGTAACGATCTACTAATTATGTGCACCTGGTGTGATATACCTGTGTGAGATCTGAGCCAATTTAAGAGGGAATACATGTGAGGGTGTCCTATCTTTTTCCTCAGTTAGAATAGGCATTTTTGTAGAATGACATTTACAGAAGATCTTGAAAATACTTTTCTTCAGTTTTCTTTGTTTAGTTGGATTACTTTAATCTCTCTGTATTGTTGAAACGGAGATGAAATAACCTTTTATTAAAAATGTTACAAAAAACTACATGCTTTCAAAGGGTGTCCTAATTTTTTCACATAACTGTATATTGTAATTTTTTCTCTCTTCCAAGTCACAACCGGACTGTCCTCACCTGTGCCGTCTGTCACAAAGTGTACAGAGACCTATCTTGAGGAGATGGTGCATGAGACTTCGTACAGACGATGAGATCCAATCCAGTCTGTTATCTTCCAAGACCACCCTGAAAAACATTGCCAGCCGTGGTACCACCATCAGCTACCATCAGGCCGCCTCCCTTCAATCCACTGAGGACATTGTACGGTTCCTGGAAGACAGAGGGTTTACCATCATCGATAAGCCCTGGTAAGGTGCTGTTATGTCTGGTGAACCTGTGTTTCCCTCCAGAACACCCTTTTTTTAACTTACATACCTTATACTTCTCTCTATAGTGCTTCCAGTTTGATGTCTGGTCCTCCTACTCCTCCTCCCCAGGCCAGCCAGCAGCTTTCATCTTCCACCCCCAATGATCATGGAACTGTTTGCCAGCTTAGCAGTGATTGGGAGGATGGGGCTTCAATAACCCTGAGCCTAGTGGAGGACAAGGGTGCTCCAGGAACCGTGAGCCCGGTGGTGGAGGTTTCTTCAGGAACCATGAGCCCAGTGGTGGTGGAGGTTTCTTCGGGAACCGTGAGCCCAGAGGAGTGTTCTTTTGGAGCTCAGAACCCAGTGGTGGTGGAGGTTTTTTCAGGAACCGTGAGCCCAGTGGAGGAGTGTTCCTCAGTGACCCTGAGTCTAGTGGAGGTGGATCTGGCCCCTTCAGGAGTGGAGGTGGATATGACCCCTTCAAGAACCATGGATCTATTATCCTCAACCGAATCTCCAGATGAAAGCGATGATAATTTCTTTCAATGCACTCCCAGGTGGGTACACGACCCTCGGTGATGAACCTTGACTTTCATGGTTGCACCATGACTGTTTTCTTTTCTCATCAACCTCTTCCCCTGCCTCTAGGACTTTGAAAACCACAGGGAAAGGTGCTGCACAGAAGAGGATGCAGGACGCTGGGCTGTACAACCGTCATCCCTCTGGGGATCCTCTGTTGAAGCCTTACGCCCATTACCTTAAGTCTACGCTGGGCCTGAGCAATCCCAGGCAGGATGTGGATGCGGTTGCTCGGTTCCTATACTTCATGCACCCACAACGTGCCTGCCTGGACTTTGTCAGCGACATTTAGAAGGTACGATCTTACTTTGATAAGCTCTTAGAAGCCAATCTCTCTCACCAGACTCGGCTGAACTGCATCCAGCGTATCCGGCGGTTCGTAAAGTACAATATGCGCTCCACCAACCTTTCGATCAGGCAGCCTGACCTGTACAAGAAGTGCAAGTTCTTCCTCACCGTCACTGAGGACATCCAAAAGATCCTGTCCAAGGGGCTCTCAAGAGACCGGGTCGACAAAATGTGAATGTGGAGCCAGGGGTAGGACTGGGATGGTGGAGTCATTTGTTTGTCCTCCCCACTCCCTGTTTGTGAGTACCTAACTTCTCTGGTCTTCTTTCTCCCCTTGACTTAGGTACGCAGCCTTGAGCCAAAAATCACCCAGCCCGTCCGATTGCCGAGCAGTCCTCAGGGACGCCAAGAGCATGTTCTTGAAGTGCATAGCCCAAGCCCGGGCGAACTGTGCAACCTCCTATCAGCAAACTGAAATCATCCTCTACCTAGAGTGCCTTCTTGTGTTGAAGCATCTTCAGAGACCGGGGGTAGTTCAAAACATGACTGTAAGTCGCTTTTCTGGTTCAGTATGTGGGGTTCTTTTTCATCATTCGTCGCTCCTCATGTCTTCTTCTCCTTGCAAGTGGGAGAGTGGAATGGGAGGATTCACCATGAGTACAAAGGTGAAACACTATGTGTGATCGGTGTAAGAACTCATAAGACCTCTACTCAACAAGTTGCTGCTTTCGCACTGGATAATGATGAAGAGTCGGTGAGTGCGAGCAGATGGCCCTTTGCTGGTTCCCGGGTGTTATTCAGCTCCCACCCCCCTTCTATTTAAACATTTTGTACCCTTGTTCTCTCCTCAGTGATTTCAAGCCTACTATAAAACAGTCCGGCCATTGCTAACCAGAAGTGACGCATATGATCCCATTGCTAAACTCTTCCTTTCATCAGTGGGAACTGAGCGACATGCTGTTTCACGAGACATCAAGAGCTACCAATCAAAGTGAGTAGTGCCCAAGCAGTCATCCCCGCTCTCTGTATCTTTTTTGCCCGGATCTTAAGCTAATTCTCCCCTTCGTTCCCAGATATAACCTCCCCGATATCTCCAGTCAGGTGGTCAGGAAGGTCTGTGAAACTTGGACGCTAGCAAGATACACTGATCCTGAAAAGTCTCTGTTTGCAAAGTACTTGGCGCACATGAACTCCACGGTGGACAGGCACTACCGAGAGAAAGTGCTGGATGACATCTGTCATGGTTACAAGCTTGTGGTAGTGATGCAGGCCGGACCCCAGCTGCCGCTGGAATGTCTGGAGATGGAATGTCTGCCCAACACTTCAAGTAGCAGTGATTAATATGTATGTGTAAATTAAATAAACTATTTTTCTATCTCAAATGAAGTTGGCTCAGGTCATCAGTTCCAGAGGCTAGGCATGATGACAGGCCTCTGCTAGTTCACAGAGGTGGTCTATGCTGACCTTGGAGTCAAGTCTTGCACACCTCTTGGAAGAAGGGAGATAGGCCTCAGGGGGCGAACTGGGTGGCCTCCTCCCACCATCAGTTCCAGGGGCCTGGGCATGGTGACAGGCCTCTGCTGGTTCACATATGTGGTGTATCCTGACCTTGGAGTCAAGTCTCGCACACCTCTTGGAAGACGGGAGATAGGCCTCAGGGGGCGAACTGGGTGGCCTCATCCCACCATCAGTTCCAGGGGCCTTGGCATGGCGACAGGCCTCTGCTGGTTCACATATGTGGTGTATCCTGACCTTAGAGTCAAGTCTCGCACACCTCTTGGAAGACGGGAGATAGGCCTCAGGCGGCGAACTGGGTGGCCTTATCCCACCATAAGTTCCAGGGGCCTGGGCAGGAGTCCCTCACTCCTCCCGCTGGCATAGAAGGTAGACTCTGTCGGTTTGAGCGAAAGAACCAGCTATGAGAATGAATCTGACTGTCGCACCCGACTATCAGTTCCAGGAGCTGGGCATGATGAGTCGCCTCACCACAGAGGTGATGTGACACGCGAGGGTGACCCCCTTTCGAACACCTCGCGGAAGAAGGTAGAGATGCCCTGGGGGGCGAACTGGATGGCCTCATCCCACCATCAGTTCCAGGGGCCTGGGCATGGCGACAGGCCTCTGCTGGTTCGCATATGTGGTGTATCCAGACCTTGGAGTCAAGTCTCGCACACCTCTTGGAAGAAGGGAGATAGGCCTCAGGGGGCGAACTGGGTGGCCTCATCCCACCATCAGTTCCAGTGGCCTGGGCAGGAGTCCCTTACTCCTCCCGCTGGCATAGAAGGTAGACTCTGTCGGTTTGAGCGAAATAACCAGCTATGAGAACAAATCTGACTGCCGCACCCGATCATCAGTTCCAGGAGCTGGGCATGATGAGTCGCCTCACCCCGGTCACAGAGGTGATGTGACACGCGAGGGGGGCCCCTTTTCAAACACCTCGCAGAAGAAGGTAGAGATGCCCTGGGGGGCGAACTGGGTGGCCTCATCCCACCATCAGTTCCAGGGGCGTGGGCATGGCGACAGGCCTCTGCTGGTTCACAGAGGTGGTGTATCCTGACCTTGGAGTCAAGTTTTGCACACCTCTTGGAAGAAGGGAGATAGGCCTCAGGGGGCGAACTGGGTGGCATCATCCCACCATCAGTTCCAGGGGCCTGGCCCTCCTCCCGCACATAGAAGTTAGACTCTGTCGGTTTGAAGAGGTGCTTTCTCCACCCTCTGATCTTATGTCTGTGTGGTGTGTTTCCTCCACCTAAGATCGATTTGGCATATTTTGACCCGGCAGGTAGGGACCCTTGCTCGGCCGGACTTTGGAGTCTGTGTTGGCATATGGCGAGAGTGTCCTCTCTCCCTTCTAGCCCGGGTATGACGTTGTGAGCGACCCGTTGGGTAGGGCAGGATACCCCTGACCTTCATACCATGTTTAACAGGACCTTGGACTTGTGATTTTGAAGCACATAACCGATGAGAAAGAACTCAATGTTTTGAAAGAGAGAACCGGCTATGAGAATGGATCTGTATGTTTTATCCGACCAGCAGTTCCAGGGGCTGGGCAGGCCAGCACGCCACACCTCAGTCACAGGGGTGGTGTGACACGCGAGGGGGGCCCCTTTCCAACACCTCGCGGAAGAAGGTAGAGAGTCCCTGGGGAGTGAACTGGGTGGGTGCATCTCACCAAGCAGTTCAGGGGCCTGGGCAGGAGTTCCTCACTCCTCCCGCCGGCAGAGAAGGTAGAATCTGCCGGTTTGAGCGAGAGAACCGGCTATGAGAACGAATCTGGATTTTTTATCCGACCAGCAGTTCCAATGGCTGGGCAGGCCGGCACGCCACACCTCGGTCACAGGGGTGGTGTGACACGCGAGGGGGGCCCCCTTTCCAACACCTCGCGGAAGAAGGTAGAGAGGCCCTGGGGAGTGAACTGGGTGGGTGCATCCCACCAAGCAGTTCAGGGGCCTGGACAGGAGTTCCTCACTCCTCCCGCCGGCAGAGAAGGTAGAATCTGCCGATTTGAGCGAGAGAACCGACTATGAGAACGAATCTGGATTTTTTATCCGACCAGCAGTTCCAGGGGCTGGGCAGGCCGGCACGCCACACCTCGGTCACAGGGGTGGTGTGACACGCGAGGGGGGCCCCCTTTCCAACACCTCGCGGAAGAAGGTAGAGAGGCCCTGGGGAGTGAACTGGGTGCATCCCACCAAGCAGTTCAGGGGCCTGGGCAGGAGTTCCTCACTCCTCCTGCTGGCAGAGAAGGTAGAATCTGCCGGTTTGAGCGAGAGGACCGGCTATGAGAATGAAACTGGATTTTTTATCCGACCAGCAGTTCCAGGGGCTGGCTGGCCAGCCTGCCACACCTCGGTCACAGGGGTGGTGTGACACGCGAGGGGGGCCCCCTTTCCAATACCTCGCGGAAGAAGGTAGAGAGGCCCTGGAGAAAATGCGTTTGAAGTCGTGCGGTCTCACCACGGGGGGACGGCCTCCTGAGCCTAAGGGACGCTTGGGTCGTATGCCCTCCGCCGCTCCCCAATCACCCGGTTTGTTTCGGGCCTAAGGGATGCGTGGGGTGTCTGCCCTCTGCCGCTCCCCAGTAACCCGGGTCGTTCCATCTCCGCGGCGTCCCCCCGCGCGGCGGCTGCGAACCTTCTCTGCTGTTGTCGGGCTCCCATCGCCGGCCGGCTGGTGCGGCCGCACGATCCACTTGTTGGCAACCCCACAGCGGGGTGAACCCGCGCTTTCCGAGCGAACTCGCCCGCGGGGGGCGTGGGATCATCTGCACCGCATAGCCCTGCGTTTGCCAGAGAAGAGAGAATACAGGGTTGAAGCGGGTAGACAAGGAGCCCGAGAGGCAGGCGACCCGTTCCCGGGCCTCAGCCCTGGGGGCTTCTTATCCTCCTCCGCCTCCTCCTTCCCTCTCACCCCCACCGCCCTCGTCTGCTCCTCTGCTGTCAGCGGCTAGGAGGGGAGGAAGAGGGCCGCACTCGGTTGCGCGCCTTTCAGGGGTGTTTGGTCAGACTCCGGATCTTTCCTTCTGCCTCCTCCTCCCTCTCCACAGGGGGTGGTTTTTCCGGAAGCCCCCTCCTCGCTCCGGAGGTGGTCTCTGCCTCCCCAATTCCCACCCGCCACCGCTCTCCCCGGCCGCCTTGGTGACTCTAGATTACCTCGGGCCGATCGCACGTCCCCGTGACGGCGACGATCCATTCGGATGTCTGCCCTATCAACTTTCAATGGTACTTTTTGCGCCTACCATGGTGACCACGGGTAACGGGGAATCAGGGTTCGATTCCGGAGAGGGAGCCTGAGAAACGACTACCACATCCAAGGAAGGCAGCAGGCGCGCAAATTACCCACTCCCGACTCGGGGAGGTAGTGATGAAAAATAACAATACAGGACTCTTTCGAGGCCCTGTAATTGGAATAAGTACACTTTAAATCCTTTAACGAGGATCTATTGGAGGGCAAGTCTGGTGCCAGCAGCAGCTCCTGAACCTCCACAGCACAGGCTTCTCCGGGGAGTTTCCTACCATCTGCTCCCCAGGAGGAGTTCCAGGCTTGCGGGGGAGTGTGACACCTTTCCCCCAGCCCAGGCCATACCTCTCCTTAGGGAGTTGGTAGGGACCTGGGCCATGAGCTCACGCTCAGGCAAGGCCCAGGATCCTGCTTCCCGGGGTAGGCCGGCGGGGAGTAGGGGAGGTGAACTACCGGCCTCAGCATCATCATCATCAGCCTCCCTGGGGCCTGGAAGATCTGGCAGGTATGAAGTCTGTGGAGCCCCTGCAACCCCAGGGAGTGAAAAGAGCTCCACAGAAGCCTTGTCCATCAGCGGCAAGAGAGGGGTGAGTGCTCCTGGAGGGAAGCCAGGGCCAGCGGTCGCTGGATAGGGCGAGATGAAGCCTGGTGAGCCAGCTACCACCTTTGGCTCCCGCATACTGGCGTACCTCAAGGAGCACGAAGACCTTGGCAAGTCCTTGAAAGGGCTCCGGGAGGAGCTGAAGGATCAGAGGTTCAAGGTCGACAGAACCTCCAGAAACCGTCGCACGGAGATCTCTGCCAGGATCAAAAAACTTAAGGCGGCGGTGGCCAAGCTGGAGGAGAGAAGGGCCTGCATCCTTTCAAACAGTGGGCTTTTCCGGGAAAAACTCCTGAATGAGGCGCGGTTTGCTGAGATGGCGGGCGGCAAAAAAGCGGAGAAAGAAATATCGGTCGCAGAGGACGCAGAGGAGGAGGAGGAGGAATCTGGGGCCAGGAGGACCTCGTCTGTCGGGCCTTCGTTGCTGCCGGAGCAAGTCAGCCTGCCCCCCACTAGCTCAGATGTTGAGGACACCGACTGCGAGAGCAGTGGTGTGGGGGGGCAGCTGATGGAGCAGATTAAAATGCTGGAGTCCCCAAGGGTGCACATGGAAAACATGGTCTTTGGGGACGAATTGCTGACAGACGAGGCTGGTCCCAAGAAAGGAAAGACAAAGGAAAAGAAGAAGAAAGACAATGTGAGTGAGACCAAGATGATTTTTGTTCCGTACCATATGCGCTCTGGGCCGGCTGCAAAGTCTGCTCAGGGCGCAGACCCCGTCAACCTCCCAGTACCGGTCTCTGAAGTGGGATCGGGACGTAGAGGCAGGGAGAACAAAAGATTTAGGATGGCGCCGGACGCCGTCCTCGCTGGTAGCGAGGGGGGCGTGGAAGTGAAAGTAGCATCGAGAGAGGGGGGGGGAGGGAGCGCTCCGATGCGGCGGTTGGCCATGCCCGCTGCTGCCGCGGTTTCCGGAGTCAGTGTGCTGTGGATCTGCGGTGGAGTGGGGTGGCTGCCGCTGCGGCGGGGGCGCATCCTGACTCCCCCCATACCCGAGCTCCTGCTGTTCCCTCCGGTGCCACTGCCTCCGCTGTGCCCGTGGTCTCGCCCACCAGTGCTAAGGTATTGGTGGCGGGGAGCGGCGCTGCCGGAGCCAGGGGTGGACCGGGGGCGTGAAGGAAGGTGTGTTGGAAGGCATGGTCAAAGGTGCCTCCGGAAATGTGTGCGCGATGGAAGAGATCGTCGCGGGATCCTGTGCTTACTGAGGTCGGCCCTCATGAGGCTGAATTAGTGGGGGAGGTCATTGATGTTATGGATGGTCTCCCGGGTGTCGCCGTTCTTGCTGCCCCTGTGGCTCCGCCCACTAGAGTAGCTGTATCAGCGGCAGGGGGGCGGTGCTGCAGGGGAAGTGGGTGGGGGGGCGGACCCGGGAGATAGTGTCAATATGATCGGGACTGCTGGGGGCAGTGGTGCTGCAAAGCAGCAGCCCTCAGAGGAAAAAAAAGTTAAAAAAGGTTATGTTTCCCCTGGTGGTGTAGATAGGTATGTGGCCACGGGATACCTCTCCTCGGTCTCTACCCCCTCTTCCGGCGATGAATTGAGCGTCGGGGGAGGGGGGCCTGTGGTGGTCCGGGCTCAGGTTTTGGGAGCTACAGGTAGACGGGGGGAAGGCATGGAAAAAAATAAGAAAGATATCACTGTTAATGATGTTGCTATTAATGATGTCACTGCTAATGATAGTGAGAATGATAATATAATGAGTTCTAGGGTCCCAGCTGGCCCAGCGGTGTGCGTGGCGGGACCCCCGGATTTGGTGGTGCTGGAGTCCTCAGTCGCGTCCTCTGCTGCGCCCGCGGTCGAGGGGACTGTGGGGGTGGTGGCTGGCAAAGCGCCAGTAGCTGAAAAAGCTGCCGGTGGGCTGGTCGGTGCCCTTGCGGCCCCTGGGTCGCGTGAGGTCAGGGACCTTGTTGGGACTAGGGCGTCGGACCCCAGCGGGGGGGTGGGCGTGGGAGTTAGACCAGCCGCTGAAAATGTGGTTGGCCCCCCTCATGTCGCCCCCTCGGGGGGTTCAGGCGCAGTACAGGTGGTAGGTGGTTTGGTGGTGGAGGGTGGGCCCGGTCTGACTGCCCCTCCTGCGTCCGTGGCACCTGGCAGGAGTTATGCCAGTGTGGCGGGGGCTGCAGGGGGGGGGGTCGTCCTCCATTGTCCTCATTTCCAAATGCTGGTGACGGTGACTTGCAGCGGCAATTTCTAGAGGCTCTAAAGAAAGGGGAAGGTTCCTTTACGGTAGGGGGGCAGCAGGTAGATCTGGCCTTTGGATAGAAAGGTTTGGCTTGTGTGCCTTCCGAGAGCAAGTTTCAAGCGAGACCACCTGGTCCTCACCTACAACCGGCCCCGGGCCAACCAGACGGAATGTTGTCTGTCTGAAGTGGAGAGGCGATGAAGCCTGCCCTACTAGGAAAAGGGTGGCGGAGCTTCTCTTTCAGATGGGCATCAGGGCGTGTGATATCTTTGCCCTGATACATCCGTTTGGTACCCGGGAGTCCGATGTCAGCTTTGCCCGGCCAGAGGGCCTTGAGCTCTTCTGGTCTGGGTATGAGCTGGCAAAGGACCTGCCAGATTGGAAAGGGTTTTTCGTGCAAGCGATAACCCGGCAGAGTGAGGTCAAGAAGGTGACCGTTTTGACCCGTAATGAGTCACTTTCTTGTATAGACATCTTAACGTGGTTGAGCAGGTACGGGGAAGTCCAGGGTCTTTCTAGTAAGAACCTAGACGAGTACGGCATCTGGTCGGGTGCCTGGACGTTTCAGATGAAGTTGAAGCGTTCCAGGGGGTCAGTTTCCCACATACCATCTTCTGCTTTTCTCAGAAGGGATAGAATCATGGTGTTCTACAGGGGACAGCCTAAGCTGTGTTACAAGTGTGGCAGCCCTTCACACTTTAGTGCCAGCTGCCAAGTGCAGAAGTGCGCATTGTGTGGAGGTGAAGGTCATCTAGCCGCATCTTGTAAGCAGATTAGATGTAACCTGTGTGGTGAGCTGGGTCATCCATTCAGCCGTTGCACTCGCTCTATTGCTAACGTGGCTCGGGCACGCGCAGAGGTGAGCCGGGAGGCCCCCGCTGCCGAGGCGAGTAAAACTGGCGAAGGTAGTAGAGCAGAGGAGTCCGTGAAAAAGAAGGTTAGCCCGTCCCAGCAGAGGCGGAATGAGAGGCGCCAAATGGAGAGGGGACGGGTGGAACCCCGTCCTGGGGTGATGTCTGTTCCCTCCCAAGAGGCTGCCTCTCCTGGGACTGAGACCCTGGGGGTAGCGGCGGTGAATGAGGAACTTAGGAGACTAGCCCGTTCCGAGGTGTCTCTGTCCTCCTGCTACGAAAGTGCGTCAGGTCAGAGGGGGAGGCGACAGAGCCAAATAAAAGGAAATGTCTGACCAAAAAAAGATCTAGCCCGTCCAGAGTTGCCGGGGAAGGTGAAGCCAGCTCCCCCCTGGATCTCTCCAATCTTGGTTCTCTTCCCCTGGATCTTTCCAACCAGTACCTCATCTTGGATGAGATCTCCGCCTCCACTCCTGATGGGGATGAGGTTGAAGGTGGGGTTCTGGAGGGGCAAGAGAAGGAGCCTCAAGAAAGAACCGAGCCTCTCCCTAGTGGGGATGCAGGGTCCTCAGGGGTAGAGGCGGGTCCAGCTATTGGAAATGGGAACAACAAGGGTGGTGCAGAGGGGGAGATGGGGGTGACCAATGTGATGGACACCACCACCTCTCTCAAAAGAAACCGGACCACCTTAGAGGACAGCCCTTGGAAGGGTAAGAAGAACAAGGATAAGAAAGGGAGAAGGAGGGGGAGGAGGTAGGCCGTCTAACTCGATCACCCTTTATGGCGGCACTCACTCCGTTGATTCTGGGGACTATTAATGTCGCCAGTATCAAGTCAGATGCGGCTAGATTTGCAGCCTTTGATTTTCTCAGCCGTGTTGAAGCCGACATTTTATTCTTGCAAGAGACCAGGCTGCCAGATTTGGCGGCCATACATAAAGCAAAAAAGGAGTGGAGGTTAGGTCCATCATATTGGTCTCTTGCGGCTGAGCCGTATAGCGGAGTGGCGGTGCTTTTTACCGCACCAGTAGAAAGCAGACGGGTGATCGAATTAGAAATGGGAAGGTGCCTGATCTTAGATGTCCTCATGAAGGGACAGGAACTTCGTTTAATAAACATCTATGGTACCCAAACCAAGTGGGACCGTAAGAGTCTCTTCATGAGGATAAAACCCTTCCTTTTTACGAGTCGGCAGGTGATCTTTGGTGGGGACTTCAATGCAATCACGAGGTCCCAAGATAGGGGAGGCGCCAAAGATCGGCTGGCTTATGATAGTATAGCCCTGAATAGCATAGTTAGTGAGGCTCGCCTGGTGGATGTCCACATTAGGCACACCCCAGGTCACGGTGGTTTCACTTTTTTCCGAGGTAGCCAGATCAGGTCTAGAATAGACAGGTTTTTTTTTAAAGGAGGAGACTACTTTTTCACCCTTGAGGGTTGTTGAAGTGGAATTCTCCGACCACTGTCTAATTATGTTTTCTTTGAATATTTCAGAGTCCCCCCAAATGGGAAGGGGTTATTGGAAGCTAAATTCGGCCCTCCTGGAGGAAGCAGAAGTGAGACAATCCTTCGAGGACTTCCTTCAGAGTCAGGTAGATATGCTGGACCTGTGTGACACTAAGTCTGAGTGGTGGGAGATGTTCAAGGAACAGGTAGCACAATTCTTCCATCAGCTCTCGAGCCACAGGTCCCTGGACAGGTATCGCCTGTATCAGGGTCTGAGGAGGAAACTCGAGTGTCTGGTCTCGACTGGAGGTAGCCGAGAGGAGATCTCGAGGGTGAAATCCTTGCTGAAGAGGTGCCAGTATGATAGGCACGCATCCTTGGTTTTTGAGAGGGACTTCGGGAAGTACCGCTCGACCGACCCCTACAGAAACTGTGAAGTGAAGAGTAAACTGGTGACGGGTCTGATTGATAGTACAGGATCTCTGAATCGGTCCAGATCGGGGATCTTGGAAGTCGTCAGATCTTTCTACTCGCACCTCTTGGGGAGGAAGGATCGGGACAAGACTTCGGCTTTCCTGGTCGAGGCTATCCCTGAGTCTGGAGCTTATCTCTCTCTTGATGTTTTGACAGAAGAGATCAGAGAAGAGGAAGTTAGCCGGGTGATCGAAGGGCTCACCCTCAAGAAGTCACCAGGGCCGGATGGCTTAATATCCGAGTTTTACAGGGCCTACAAGGACTCCTTAGTTCCCCTCTTGATCAAGGTTCTTAATGAGTGCCTATCCTCGGGTACTCTGCCAAGGTCGATGAGGAGGTCAGCCCTGATCCTTCTGTCAAAAGGTAAGGATCCGAGCCGTGTTGAGAATTGGCGTCCCATAGCGCTTCTCAACACGGATAGGAAGATTCTGGCCAGGATACTGTTTAATCGGTTGGTGGAATTTGCACCCCGGCTCCTTTCGGGCACCCAACATTGCTCAGTTCCAGGCTGGAGCACTTTTAGTGCTGTACTCGGTGTCAGAGAGGCAGTGGAACGGAGTAGGGCGGGTGGCTGGAAGGGGTACTTGCTGTCCTTGGATCAAGCAAAGTCCTTTGATCGGGTTAACCACGAGTACCTCTGGTCGGTCCTTCTGAGATATGGCCTGCCAGAAGGGTTTGTCAATTGGTTAAAGATCTTATACTCAGGGACAGAGAGTTTCCCGCTGGTGAACGGTTGGTCGGGCAATTCCTTTGAGGTCGGGTCTGGAGTCCGCCAGGGTTGTCCTTTGAGCCCGCTTTTATACGTGTTCGCGATTGATCCTCTTCTAAAGAGGCTTGATCGTGGACCGTTGGCGGGAGTCGGGATGGATCCGGCGGAGCCAGAAGCCACTCTTAGGGTTGTTGCGTACGCTGACGATGTCACTGTTTTCGTGTCCTCGAGAGAGGAGGCGGAATATGTGATGTCTGAGGTGGGGCACTACTCGGAGGCTTCCGGGTCGTTGATCAACCGGGATAAGTGTGAGAGTCTCTGGCTGGGAGGCGGAGATCCATCTTTTGTTCTCCCGGACACCCTTTCAGGGCCCCAGCCATCAGCTAAAATCTTAGGCGTGCATTTTGGTCATGGGGATTACCCCACTCAAAATTGGGATGACAGGCTTAAGATCGCCGCTCAGAAGGTCGACCAGTGGAAGGGTTGGTCTTTGACCTCAGGGAAAGGGTGAACCTGATCAAGACTTACCTTCTCCCTCTGCTGATCTATTTGGCCAGTATATGTATCCTACCAGAACCTCTCTGGACTCGGGTTTACAGCCTGTTCTTCCAACTGTTATGGGGGAATAGGCTGAACCTAGTCAGGAGGGAAGTGACTTATCGCACGAGGAGACTAGGGGGGTTGGGTATGGTCAACCCCGTGGTGTTCCTTGTGAACACCTTTGTTAAGATCAACCTAGCAGACCTCTGGAAGGAGAGGGCTCCTCCGTGGATAGTCTCTTGCAGGGGTTGGTTTCGGCCTTTCTTCCAGCAATGGGAGACTGGAGGGCGTGTGAAGGATTTGCGTACGCCGCACGGATATCTCCCGGCTTATGTCACCCCGACTCTGAAGGTGATCCGCCGGTGGGGTTTGGGGGTGAGGGAGATCAGGACCCTGTCAAGGAGATCCCTTGACGAGAGGGTCTTGTTGACCCACTTCCAAAAGCCCCTGGCCCTTAAGGATTGCCCAAATCGGGATCTAGATGGGGGGTTGCAGTTGTTAAATTCAGCAAGGATCCCCTTGAAGTATTGGGACTTGACTTGGCGCTGCTTTCACGGGAAGCTGTATGTGAGGGACAACCTGAAGTATAGGAACTCTGAGGAAAGGGGTTGCCCCCGGGAGGAGTGTAAAGCATGGAGCACTTCCTGCTTCGGTGTCCCTTTAATACAGAAGTGAACAAACGGGTGGGAGCCTCCATCGGCTGGCCTAGGCTGGCCGACCTCTCCTATGCGGAGTGGGCCTATGGAATGTTCAAGGGCCTAGGTAGGAGGGACCCTTGCACTGCATTTTTAGTTAGTATAGTGGTTAGGTTTTTCACGTGGAATGCACGGTGTTTAGTGTCCACCCAACAGAAAGTCCTCCCTGTGGAAGAGGTATGTAGGAACATCCTAGGTGACCTGGGGAAGGTCCGTTCTCTTGAGTGCGAAAGACTGGTTACGGGTGGAGCCTCTTACCTCTGGAGGGGCTTCACCTTTGATGTACCTTATTTAAGTAGTACTCTTTCCTGGTGGTGGGCTAATGCTGGCACATTAGACTTTTTGTTTTGAAAAAGATAAGTTTTGAAGAAGGGTTTCAGGTGAACTGAAGCTAGGCCTTCGGGTAATGCTTAATGTTATTTGTAGGTGTTGTTATTATTATTGGTATATTGTGTATATTGTATATATTGTATAATTTGTATTATAGTAGGGTAAGAGGGTTATAGTTAGGTTGGGTGGGCAGGGGGGGGGGGTTATTTGTGTGGGGAGGCCTGCATCCAGCCCTGGACTATGCGGACATGAGAGGACATGGGGCGAGGGGCTGGATGTGGGTGGTGGAGGAGGGCTGGCCTAGGACTATGCGGACATGCAACAGACATGAGGCAGAGGTCAGCCCTGGGTGTTTGGGGGAGGTGAAGGATAATTAAGTTGTTAGGGATAGAGTAGGATAAGTGGTTATGTTTATAGGTGATTATAGGTGTATTCTGTTTATTTATTAAAAAATAAAAAATAAAAAATATTTTTTTTTTTAAAAAGGTGATGGGAGGAAAAACAAAAAAAAAGGGGAGGTGAAGGATAATTAAGTTGTTAGGGATAGAGTAGGATAAGTGGTTATGTTTATAGGTGATTATAGGTGTATTCTGTTTATTTATTTAAAAAAAATAATAAAAAAAAATAAAAAAAAATAAAAAGGTGATGGGAGGGAAAAAAATAAAAATAAAAAAAAAATATATATATATATATATATATATATATATATATAAAAAAATTAGTTTGACAAGTTGTCTTTTATTTTATTTTGTTTAGCTTTGTTTTATTCTATTTTGCTTTGGTATTGTATATATTGTATATAGGGTTTCAGTCAGACCAGATGGTTAAGTTTCCTTTTGTTTTTGTATTTGGTTATTAACTTCATTTTTCAGTTTAGGCATGTATGAAGAGAGAAAGGAGTATGAATGAAGCTGGGCTAGTTTGGGTTTATATGTTATGTACAATGCTGTTTTGTATTTATATTTTACTATGCTAAGTTTTATATTTTTGTATAAAATTTAATAAAAAAAAGAGTTCCAGACCTTGGAGTCAAGTCTCGCACACCTCTTGGAAGAAGGGAGATAGGCCTCAGGGGGCGAACTGGGTGGCCTCATCCCACCATCAGTTCCAGGGGCCTGGGCAGGAGTCCCTTACTCCTCCCGCTGGCATAGAAGGTAGACTCTGTCGGTTTGAGCGAAAGAACCAGCTATGAGAACAAATCTGACTGCCGCACCCGACCATCAGTTCCAGGAGCTGGGCATGATGAGTCGCCTCACCCCGGTCAAAGAGGTGATGTGACACGCGAGGGGGGCCCCTTTTCCAACACCTCGCGGAAGAAGGTAGAGATGCCCTGGGGGGCGAACTGGGTGGCCTCATCCCACCATCAGTTCTAGGGGCGTGGACATGGCTACAGGCCTCTGCTGGTTCACAGAGGTGGTGTATGCTGACCTTGGAGTCAAGTCTCGCACACCTCTTGGAAGAAGGGAGATAGGCCTCAGGGGGTGAACTGGGTGGCCTCATCCCACCATCAGTTCCAGGGGCCTGGCCAGGGGTCCCCCACTCCTCCCGCACATAGAAGTTAGACTCTGTCGGTTTGAAGAGGTGCTTTCTCCACCCTCTGATCTTATGTCTGTGTGGTGTGTTTCCTCCACCTAAGATCGATTTGGCATATTTTGACCCGGCGGGTAGGGACCCTTGCTCGGCCGGACTTTGGAGTCTGTGTTGGCATATGGCGAGAGTGTCCTCTCTCCCTTCTAGCCCGGGTATGACGTTGTGAGCGACCCATTGGGTAGGGCAGGATACCCCTGACCTTCATACCATGTTTAACAGGACCTTGGACTTGTGATTTTGAAGCACATAACCGATGAGAAAGAACTCAATGTTTTGAAAGAGAGAATCGGCTATGAGAATGGATCTGTATTTTTTATCCGACCAGCAGTTCCAGGGGCTGGGCAGGCCAGCACGCCACACCTCAGTCACAGGGGTGGTGTGACACGCAAGGGGGGCCCCTTTCCAACACCTCGCGGAAGAAGGTAGAGAGGCCCTGGGGAGTGAACTGGGTGGGTGCATCTCACCAAGCAGTTCAGGGGCCTGGGCAGGAGTTCCTCACTCCTCCCGCCGACAGAGAAGGTAGAATCTGCCGGTTTGAGCGAGAGAACCGGCTATGAAAACGAATCTGGATTTTTTATCCGACCAGCAGTTCCAATGGCTGGGCAGGCCGGCACGCCACACCTCGGTCACAGGGGTGGTGTGGCACGCGAGGGGGGCCCCTTTCCAACACCTCGCGGAAGAAGGTAGAGAGGCCATGGGGAGTGAACTGGGTGGGTGCATCCCACCAAGCAGTTCAGGGGCCTGGGCAGGAGTTCCTCACTCCTCCCGCCGGCAGAGAAGGTAGAATCTGCCGGTTTGAGCGAGAGGACCGGCTATGAGAATGAATCTGGATTTTTTATCCGACCAGCAGTTCCAATGGCTCGGCAGGCCGGCACGCCACACCTCGGTCACAGGGGTGGTGTGACACGCGAGGGGGGCCCCTTTTCAACACCTCGCGGAAGAAGGTAGAGAGGCCCTGGGGAGTGAACTGGGTGGGTGCATCCCACCAAGCAGTTCAGGGGCCTGGGCAGGAGTTCCTCACTCCTCCCGCCGGCAGAGAAGGTAGAATCTGCCGATTTGAGCGAGAGAACCGACTATGAGAACGAATCTGGATTTTTTATCCGACCAGCAGTTCCAGGGGCTGGGCAGGCCGGCACGCCACACCTCGGTCACAGGGGTGGTGTGACACGCGAGGGGGGCCCCCTTTCCAACACCTCGCGGAAGAAGGTAGAGAGGCCCTGGGGAGTGAACTGGGTGCATCCCACCAAGCAGTTCAGGGGCCTGAGCAGGAGTTCCTCACTCCTCCTGCTGGCAGAGAAGGTAGAATCTGCCGGTTTGAGTGAGAGGACCGGCTATGTGAATGAATCTGGATTTTTTATCCGACCAGCAGTTCCAGGGGCTGGCAGGCCAGCCTGCCACACCTCGGTCACAGGGGTGGTGTGACACGAGAGGGGGGCCTCCTTTCCAATACCTCGCGGAAGAAGGTAGAGAGGCCCTGGAGAAAATGTGTTTGAAGTCGTGCGGTCTCACCACGGGAGGACGGCCTCCTGGGCCTAAGGGACGCTTGGGTCGTATGCCCTCCGCCCCTCCCCAGTCACCCGATTTGTTTCGGGCCTAAGGGATGCATGGGGTGTCTGCCCTCTGCCGCTCCCCAGTAACGCGGCAGCTGCGAACCTTCTCTGCTGTTGTCGGGCTCCCCATCGCCGGCCGGCTGGTGCGGCCGCGCGATCCACTTGTTGGCGACCCCACAGCGGGGTGAACCCACGCTTTCCGAGCGAACTCGCCCGCCGGGGGCGTGGGATCATTTGCGCCGCATAGCCTTGCGTTTGCCAGAGAAGAGAGACTACAGGGTTGAAGCGGGTAGACAAGGAGCCCGAGAGGCAGGCGACCCGTTCCCGGGCCTCAGCCCTGGGGGCTTCTTATCCTCCTCCGCCTCCTCCTTCCCTCTCACCCCCACCGCCCTCGTCTGCTCCTCTGCTGTCAGCGGCTAGGAGGGGAGGAAGAGGGCCGCGCTCGGTTGCGCGCGCGCGCCCTTCAGGGGTGTTTGGTCAGACTCCGGATCTTTCCTTCTGCCTCCTCCTCCCTCTCCACAGGGGGTGGTTTTTCCGGAAGCCCCCTCCTCGCTCCGGAGGTGGTCTCTGCCTCCCCGATTCCCACCCGCCACCGCTCTCCCCGGCCGCCTTGGTGTCTAGATTACCTCGGGCCGATCGCACGTCCCCGTGACGGCGACGATCCATTCGGATGTCTGCCCTATCAACTTTCAATGGTACTTTTTGCGCCTACCATGGTGACCATGGGTAACGGGGAAACCCGGGAGATAATATCAATGAGACTAGGTCTGTTGGGGGCGGTGCTGCAATGCAGCAGCCCTCGGAGAATAAATTAAATAAAAAGAAAGCAAAAAAAGGTTTTGTTTCCCCTGAAAGTTTTGACAGATATGAGGCCACGGGGTACCTTTCCTCTGTCTCTACCCCCTCCTCCGACTATGAGTTAGGCGTCGGGGGTGGGGGGCCTGTGGTGGTCCGGGTTCAGGTCTTGGGGGCTGCAAGGAGACGGGGGAGGGGAATGACGAATAAGCAGGATAAGATTGGTAATGATGTCACGGGTAATGATGATAGTAATAATGTAAATAATGTAAATATACCAGGTTCTAAGGACCCAACTGGCCCAGCAGTGTGCGTGGGGGGACCCCCAGACTTGGTGAGGCTGGGGTCCTCGGTCGTGTCCCCTGTCATGCCTGCGACCCCGGGGTCATGTGGGGTCGGGGACCTTGTTGGGTGTGAGGTGTTGGGCCCTGGCGGGGGGGTGGACGTGGGGATTAGACCAGCCACTGAAAAAGTGGTTAGCCCCCCTTGTGTCGCCCCGTCGGGGGGTTTAGGTGCAGTACAGGTGGTAGGTGTTTGGTGGGGGAGGGTGGGCCCGGTCTGGCTGCCCCTCCTGCGTCCGTGACACCTGGCAGGAGTTATGCCAGTGTGGCGGGGGCTGCGGGGGGGGGGGGGGTCATCCTCCATTGTCCTCATTTCCAAATGCAATTTCTAGAGGCTCTAAAGAGAGGGGAAGGTTCCTTTACGGTAGGGGGGCAGCAGGTAGATCTGGGCTTTTGGATAGAAAGGTTTGGCCTGCGTGCCTTCCGAGAGCAAGTTTCAAGCGAGACCACCTGGTCCTCCCCTACAACCGGCCCCGGGCCAACCAGACAGAATGTTGTCTGTCTGAAGTGGAGAGGCGATGAAGCCTGCCCTACTAGGAAAAGGGTGGCGGAGCTTCTCTTTCAGATGGGCATCAGGGCGTGTGATATCTTTGCCCTGATACATCCGTTTGGTACCCGGGAGTTCGATGTGAGCTTTGCCTGGCCCGAGGGCCTTGAGCTCTTCTGGTCTGGGTATGAGCTGGCATAGGACCTGTCGGATTGGAAAGGGTTTTTCGTGCAAGCGATAACCCGGCAGAGTGAGGTCAAGAAGGTGACCGTTTTGACCCGTAATGAGTCACTTTCTTGTATAGACATCTTAACCTGGTTGAGCAGATACGGGGAAGTTCAGGGTCTTCCTAGTAAGAACCTAGATGAGTACGGCATCTGGTCGGGTGCCTGGACGTTTTAGATGAAGTTGAAGCGTTCCGGGGGGTCAGTTTCCCACATACCATCTTCTGCTTTTCTCGGAAGGGATAGAATCATGGTGTTCTACAGGGGACAACCTAAGCTGTGTTACAAGTGCGGCAGCCCTTCTCACTTTAGTGCCAGCTGCCAAGTGCAGAAGTGCGCATTGTGTGGGGGTGAGGGTCATCTAGCCGCATCTTGTAAGCAGATTAGATGTAACCTGTGTGGTGAGCTGGGTCATCCATTAAGCCGTTGCCTTCGCTCTATTGCTAACGTGGCTCGTGCACGCGCAGAGGTGAGCCGGGAGGCCCCCGCTGGCAAGCCGAGTAAAACTGGCGAAGGTAATAGAGCAGAGGGGTCAGTGAAGAAGAAGGTTAGCCCGTCCCAGCAGATGCGGAATGAGAGGCGCCAAATAGAGAGGGGACAGGCGGAACCCCGTCCTGGGGTGATGTCTGTTCCCTCCCAGGAGGCTGCCTCTCCTGGGACTGAGACCCTGGGGGTAATGGCGGTGAATGAGGAACTCAGGAGACTAGCCCGTTCCGAGGTGTCTCTGTCCTCCTGCTACGAAAGTGCGTCAGAGGGGGAGGCGACAGAGCCAAATAAAAGGAAAAGTCTGACCAAAATAAGATCTAGCCTAGCCAGAGTTTCTGGGGAAGGTGAAGCCATCTCCCCCCTGGATCTCTCCAATCTTGGTTCTCTTCCACTGGATCTTTCCAACCAGTACCTTATCTTGGATGAGATCTCCGGCTCCACTCCTGATGGGGAGGAGGTTGAAGGTGGGGTGCCGGAGGGGCAGGAGAGGGGGCCTCAAGAAAGACCCGCACCTCTCCCTGGTGGGATGCAGGGTCCTCAGGGATAGAGGCGGGTCCAGCCATTGGAAATGGGAACGACAAGGGTGGTGCGGAGGGGGAGATGGGAGTGACCAATGTGATGGGCACCACCACCTCTCTCAAAAGAAACCGGACCACCTTAGAGGACAGCCCCGGAAAGGGTAAGAAGAACAATGATAAGAAAGGGAGAAGGAGGGGGAGGAGGTAGGCCGTCTAACTCAATCACCCTTTATGGCGGCACTCACTCCGTTGACTCTGGCGACTATTAATGTCGCCAGTATCAAGTCAGATGCGGCTAGATTTGCAGCCTTTGATTTTCTCAGCCGTGTTGAAGCCGACATTTTATTCTTGCAAGAGTAAAGATTTGGCGGCCATACATAAAGCAAAAAAGGAGTGGAGGTTAGGTCCATCATATTGGTCTCTTGCAGCTGAGCCATATAGCAGAGTGGCGGTGCTTTTTACCGCACCAGTAGAAAGCAGACGGGTGATCGAGTTAGAAATGGGGAGGTGCCTGATCTTAGATGATCTCATGAGGGGACAGGAACTTAATTTAATAAACATCTATGGTCCCCAAACCAAGTGGGACAGGAAGAGTCTCTTCATGAGGATAAAACCCTTCCTTTTTACGAGTCGGCAGGTGATCTTCGGTGGGGATTTCAGTACAATCACGAGGTCCCAAGATAGGGGAGGCGCCAAAGATCGGCTGGCTTATGATAGTATAGCCCTGAATAGCATAGTTAGTGAGGCTCACCTGGTGGATGTCCACATTAGGCACACCCCAGGTCACGGTGGGTTCACTTATTTCCGAGGTAGCCAGATTAGGTCTAGAATATACTTTTTTTTTTTTAAGGAGGAGACTACTTTTTCACCCTTGAGGGTTGCTGAAGTGGAATTCTCCGACCACTGTCTAATTGAATGTTTCAGAGTCCCCCCAAATGGGAAGGGGTTATAGGAAGCTAAATTCGGCCCTCCTGGAGGAAGCAGAGGTGAGACAATCCTTTGAGGACTTCCTTCAGAGTCAGGTAGATATGCTGGACCTGTGTGACACTAAGTCTGAGTGGTGGGAGATGTTCAAGGAACGGGTAGCACAATTCTTCCATCAGCTCTCGAGCCTCAGGTCCCTGGACAGGTATCAGGGTCTGAGGAGGAAACTCGAGTGTCTGGTCTCGACTGGAGGTAGCCGAGAGGAGATCTCCAGGGTGAAATCCTTGCTTAAGAGGTGCCAGTATGATAGGCACGCATCCTTGGTTTTTGAGAGAGACTTCGGGAAGTACCGCTCGACCGACCCCTACAGAAACTGTGAAGTGAAGAGTAAACTGGTGACGGGTCTGATTGATAGTACAGGATCTCTGAATCGGTCCAGATTGGGGATCTTGGAAGTCGTCAGATCTTTCTACTCGCACCTCTTGGGGAGGAAGGATCTGGATCGGGACAAGACTTCGGCTTTCCTGGCCGAGGCCATCCCTGAGTCAGGGGCTCATCTCTCTCTTGATGTTTTGACAGAAGAAATCGGAGAAGAGGAAGTTAGCCGGGTGATCGAAGGGCTCACCCTCAAGAAGTCACCAGGGCCGGATGGCTTAACATCCGAGTTTTACAGGGCCTTCAAGGACTCCTTAGTTCCCCTCTTGACCAAGGTTCTTAATGAGTGCCTATCCTCGGGTACTCTGCCAAGGTCGATGAGGAGGTTAGCCCTGATCCTTCTGTCAAAAGGTAAGGATCCGAGCCGTGTTGAGAATTGGTGTCCCATAGCGCATCTCAACACGGATAGGAAGATTCTGGCCAGGATACTGTTTAATCGGTTGGTGGAGTTTGCACCCCGGCTCCTTTCAGGCACCCAACATTGCTCAGTTCCAGGCCGGAGCACTTTTAGTGCTGTACTCGGTTTCAGAGAGGCAGTGGAACAGACTAGGGCGGGTGGCCGGAAGGGGTACTTGCTGTCCTTGGATCAAGCAAAGTCCTTTGATCGGGTTAACCACGAGTACCTTTGGTCGGTCCTTCTGAGATATGGCCTGCCGGAAGCGTTTGTCAATTGGTTAAAGATCTTATATTCAGGGGCAGAGAGTTTCCCGCTGGGGAACGGTTGGTCGGGCAATTCCTTTGAGGTCGGGTCTGGAGTCCGCCAGGGTTGTCCTTTGAGCCCGCTTTTGATCCTCTTCTAAAGAGGCTTGATCGTGGACCGTTGGAGGGAGTCGGCATAAATCCAGCGGAGCCAGAAGCCACTCTTAGGGTTGTGGCGTACACTGACGATGTCACAATTTTTTTATGTCCTCGAGAGAGGAGGCAGAATATGTGATGTCTGAGGTGGGGCACTACTCGGAGGCTTCCGGGTCGTTGATCAACCGGGATAAGTGTGAGAGTCTCTGGCTGGGAGGCGGAGATCCATCTTTTGTTCTCCCGGACACCCTTCCAGGGCCCCAGCCGTCAGCTAATATCTTAGGCGTGCATTTTGGTCATGGGGATTACCCCACTCAAAATTGGTATGGCAGGATTAAGATCGCCACTCAGAAAGTCGACCAGTGGAAGGGTTGGTCTTTGACCCTCAGGGAAAGGGTGAGTCTGATCAAAACTTACCTTCTCCCTTTGCTGATCTATTTGGCCAGTGTATGTATCCTGCCAGAGCCTCGCTGGACTCGGGTCTACAGCCTGTTCTTTCAACTGTTATGGGGGAATAGGTTGAACCTAGTCAAGAGGGAAGTGACTTATCGCACGAGGAGACTAGGGGGGTTGGGTATGGTCAACCCGTGGTGCTCCTGGTGAATACCTTTGTTAAGATCAACCTAGCAGACCTCTGGAAGGAGGTGAGGGAGATCAGGACCCTGTCAAGGAGATCCCTTGACGAGAGGGTCTTGTTGACCCACTTCCAAAAGCCCCTGGCCCTTAAGGATTGCCCAAGTCGGGATCTAGATGGGGGGGTTGCAGTTGTTAAATTCAGCAAGGAACCCCTTGAAGTATTGGGACTTGACTTGGCGCTGCTTTCACGGGAAACTGTATGTGAGGGACAACCTGAAGTATAGGAACTCTGGGGAAAGGGGTTGCCCCCGGGAGGAGTGTGGCTCTGCATTGGAGAGCATGGAGCACTTCCTGCTTCGGAGTCCCTATAATACAGAAGTGTACAAACGGGTGTGAGCCTCCATCGGCTGGCCTAGGCTGGCCGACCTCTCTTATGCGGAGTAAGCCTATGGAATGTTCAAAGGCCTGGGTAGGAGGGACACTTGCACTGCGTTTTTAGTTAGTATAGTGGTTAGATAAATGTGGTGGAGGATTGCGCTGCAGGAAAAAAATCTTCTTGTAAATATAAGTTCCTTATGGAAGTCCTAAACCATTGGGATCACAGACCAACTTTGCAACCTTCACTGGTATGGAAATCTGTGGTATAGAAAACGCACTATGGTGTAGCGAGTTCAGACATCAAACGCACCATGTGAACAGGATATACTCACAAGATTCCAGATGGGTAAGTGCACATAGAGATCTAGACGATGTTTCCTATAGGGCTTTGCTGGAAAGAAAACACTATGGTGTAGTAGGAAAGGACACGGTGCACGCCTGCAAGGCAATTGTACTTACAGAACTTCTCTGGAAAAATGCAAAGGGATCCTGACAGAATCTTCACAAGCGGCCGGGCAGATCGAACGGACAGAAGTCCAGAGACGTCAGCATAGGATTTTTCAATCGACCGATTGAATGCTCCCTTGCCTAGATGGTGACGAACCACAGCCTTCAGAACGCTCTCAATAGAGGAATCGCATGTGTGATACACACCAAGGGGTCAGATGAATTTTTTTTTAATATACTGGATAAAAACAAAAAATTACAGCTAGAACTGCATATAAAATATCTAAAAAGCCCGACCCGGGTTTCGCAATGCTGCTTCGTCTGGGGCATTGATTGGTAACAGGATACCGCTGAGTTTTAAATTAGCAGAAACACCTCCCCCATCCCACATCATTGGATTAGTAGAAGGGGCATAAAACACACATAAAAACAGACTAAAACTGAACAATTAAAATACAGCAAAAACACAGAAACTGACAGGGTGGCGAAAATAAATAAATGCGAAAAATACACCTCTACAAATACATTTAAAATAAGCAAGCATTAACGTCGCACTCAATGTTTAACCCTTGCGGTTGGATGGTGCCCAAAAGGAACATCCATTCCACCTCTTTTTTATTTATCAAGGCAATATAATCCCCTCCCCGAATTGGGTTATGTACCAATTCTAATCCAAAAAAACGCAAACCTTTGGGGTTTTTATTATGATGGATCTTAAAATGCAATGAGACACTATGTGTCTCAAGACCTTTTTTGATATTGCGGATGTGCTCCTGCACCCGAGTTTTTAAACTCCTTGTGGTTCTGCCAACGTATTGGAGCCCACAAGGGCATTCCAACAGATAGATTATACCAACATTGTTGCAGGAAAACCGGCCTCTAATTTTTAAAGTAGTATCTTTGGTTTTTTTAATTACAACAGTGTCTACAGATCTCGCTCGGTCTTTTAGGTTGCGGTTTTTACATGGCAGACAAAAGCCGCACCATGTGAACCTGCCTTTATTGGTACTAGTAGGATTTTTATTTTTGCTAGTAGCAAGACTGGCACTACGAACTAGTTTGTTGGTAAGATTGTCCGCTCTTTTGAAAACTACAGGAGGCCTTGCTGGCAGGTCTTTTTTCAAAATTGGATCATTTTGAAGGATATGCCAGTTTTTTTGGATTATATTTTTAATACAGCCCATTTTGCTGTTATATTGGGTCAGGAATGTATATTTAAAATCCTTATTGAATTCTTTTTTCTTTATTGCCTGTGGCTTCACATTGGTGCGTTTTTGTTCTATTTCATCCTTACACTGATCTAAAAAATCCTTTTCGTATCCTTTTTCCAGAAACCTGTTTTTGACCATCTGTCCCTGTTCTCTGTAGTCCTCCACCTTACTACAGTTTTTTGAGATGCGTTGGAATTGGCTTTTGGGAATATTTTTAAGCCATGATGGATGATGGCAACTTTTCAGCTCAATATATGTATTAACGTCCACGCTTTTGAAGAAGGTCTTGGTCTTAAACCTACCCTCTTCAAAAAAGATGGTCAGATCAAGGAAATCTATAGCAGTGTCATTGATACTACTGGTGAATTTTAAATTATAATTATTCACGTTAATGCTTGCTATAAAAGTGTCTAGACCCTCCCTCTCACCAGACCAAATGAGAAGGCAGTCATCTATATACCTTCGCCACACTAACAGCCTCCCCCCTTCTTGATCTTTTTTAAGGATATGGTCAATCTTCTCCCTCTCCCAAATAGTCATAAAAAGGTTAGCGAGGCTTGGGGCGAATTTCGCCCCCATCGCCACGCCTGAGTGCTGCAAATAGAAATTGTCTTTATACAAAAAATAATTATGAGTGAGACAGAACACTACACACTCTAAAATAAAAATTTTTTGTTCTAGACCCATCTCTACATCTTGATCCAATGCTTCCTGGACCCCTCTGATGCCCAGAGCTTGGGGAATACAAGTGTAGAGTGATGAAACATCAACGGTGGCCAACCACACCGGTCCATGCACCTCACCCATGTCATCCATGAGATCAATGACATCAGTAGAGTTTTTAAGATAGGAAGGAGCCACTGTCACGTATTTTTGCAAAAATAAATCTATATACTCAGATACCCTACTGTTCAGGGAATTGATTCCTGAAACAATAGGTCTCCCTGGTGGATTGATGGGATCCTTATGCATTTTTGGCAAAAAATAGATGACAGGGGTAACAGGGCTTTTTAGGAAAAGGTATTCAAATTCTTTCTTGTTTAACACCTCTTTCTCCAAACCCTTCTTTAAAATAACCTCCAGTTGTCCCTTATACAGAACAAGTGGGTTGTTTTTCAAAACTAAATAGGTATCCTCATCAGAAAGCAGTCTATCCATTTCTCTAGTGTATTGCTCGACATCCATTATGACAACCCCTCCCCCCTTGTCAGCCGGTTTAATCACTATCCTATCATTTTTTTCAAGCTGTTTTAATGCCTCCTTTTCCCCTCTAGAGAGATTTTGTTTTTTAGGTTTATGATCTATTTTCTCTAATTCATTTAGGAGGCTGCGTTTAAATGCATCAATGCATTCATTATTTTTATTTTTTGGGCAAAATCTTGATCTATTACGTAGACTGGTGTGTACGACCCCTACACTGGTCACACTATTTGCCGGCAAAGACGGTTGTAAACTTAAATGATACTTAGCTAAATTTAATTTTCTAATAAATCTATGTATGTCGAGAAATAGACTAAACTTATTAATGTCATTACTGGGCGCAAATTTTAATCCCTTTTGTAAAACCAATTTTTCTTCTTTGGATAATGGATGTCTGCTTAAATTGAAAATTCCTATTGGCTCCCCTTGCTTTTCTTCCCTCCTGGGATGGGATTTCCGTCCCCTGCCTCTACATCCTCGATATAGCTTCTTTTTTGGGGTGTTCTGGTTGTTTCTTTGATTAATTTCTCCTGGGGGGGGGGGGGGGTTCCTCTGTATCCCCCGTATGCCCTGGTGGGGAAAATTTTCGCTCAGGTCTCTCTCGTGTACATCTGCTATGACTAATATCTTATCCTTACCATCCTCTATCACTATTTGTTCAATGGTATTCTGCCGTGTACTTTTAATCATCCCACATGTTTCTGAAGGAGTGGCTTGGTCTAATTTAGTGGTGTTTGCTCCATTGATTTTTTTACTATTGTTAGCTATATTTTTTATTGTCGGACTCCTACAATTGTTAAAGCTAAGTTGATCCCTGGTAGGGTATGTAGGAGCATACCCAGACCTGGGTGGCTGTTGTTGAACTCCACTATTATATGGACGCTGTCTATATTTTTTTTGATTATATTTATTATAATCACCCTGATGGTGATAGGGTATATACTGATTTCTACCCCCATAGGGGGCATAAAAATAACTATCTCTGCATTCATCGGGATTATAACCTTGTTGCTGATATTGTTCATCAAATCTTCTATTATCGTAGGTGTCCCAATTTTCATAAGGTTGTGGTAGGTGCTGTAAATTACAGACGTGGACAAAATTGTTGGTACCCTTTGGTCAATGAAAGAAAAAGTCACAATGGTCACAGAAATAACTTTAATCTGACAAAAGTAATAATAAATTAAAATTCTATAAATGTTAACCAATGAAAGTCAGACATTGTTTTTCAACCATGCTTCAACAGAATTATGTAAAAAAATAAACTCATGAAACAGGCATGGACAAAAATGATGGTACCCCTAACTTAATATTTTGTTGCGCAACCTTTTGAGGCAATCACTGCAATCAAACGCTTCCTGTAACTGTCAATGAGACATCTGCACCTCTCAGCAGGTATTTTGGCCCACTCCTCATGAGCAAACTGCTCCAGTTGTGTCCGGTTTGAAGGGTGCCTTTTCCAGACTGCATGTTTCAGCTCCTTCCAAAGATGCTCAATAGGATTGAGGTCAGGGCTCATAGAAGGCCACTTTAGAATAGTCCAATTTTTTCCTCTTAGCCATTCTTGGGTGTTTTTAGCGGTGTGTTTTGGGTCATTGTCCTGTTGCAAGACCCATGACCTGCGACTGAGACCAAGCTTTCTGACACTGGCTAGTACATTTCTCTCTAGAATTCCTTGATAGTCTTGAGATTTCATTGTACCCTGCACAGATTCAAGACACCCTGTGCCAGACGCAGCAAAGCAGCCCCAGAACATAACAGAGCCTCCTCCATGTTTCACAGTAGGGACAGTGTTCTTTTCTTGATATGCTTCATTTTTTCGTCTGTGAACATACAGCTGATGTGCCTTGGCAAAAACTTCGATTTTTGTCTCATCTGTCCACAGGACATTCTCCCAGAAGCTTTGTGGCTTGTCAACATGTAGTTTGGCATATTCCAGTCTTGCTTTTTTATGATTCGTTTTCAACAATGGTGTCCTCCTTGGTCGTCTCCCATGTAGTCCACTTTGGCTCAAACAACGACGGATGGTGCGATCTGACACTGATGTTCCTTGAGCATGAAGTTCACCTTGAATCTCTTTAGAAGTCTTTCTAGGCTCTTTTGTTACCATTCGGATTATCCGTCTCTTAGATTTGTCATCAATTTTCCTCCTGCGGCCACGTCCAGGGAGGTTGGCTACAGTCCCATGGATCTTAAACTTATGAATAATATGTGCAACTGTACTCACAGGAACATCTAGTTGCTTGGAGATGGTCTTATAGCCTTTACCTTTAACATGCTTGTCTATAATTTTCTTTCTGATCTCTTGAGACAGCTCTTTCCTTTGCTTCCTCTGGTCCATGTCGAGTGTGGTACACACCATATCACCAAACAACACAGTGATTACCTGGAGCCATATATATAGGCCCAATGGCTGATTACAAGGTTGTAGACACCTGTGATGCTAATTAGTGGACACACCTTGAATTAACATGTCCCTTTGGTCACATTATGTTCTGTGTTTTCTAGGGGTACCATCATTTTTGTCCATGCCTGTTTCATGAGTTTATTTTTTTACATAATTCTGTTGAAGCATGGTTGAAAAACAATGTCTGACTTTCATTGGTTAACATTTATAGAATTTTAATTTATTATTACTTTTGTCAGATTAAAGTTATTTCTGTGACCATTGTGACTTTTTCTTTCATTGACCAAAGGGTACCAACAATTTTGTCCACGTCTGTATTTGTAGTTATCTGTTTTCTATTTACTACTTGTGCAACAGATATATCCATACCCTTATCATTAGATCCTTTATGTTCCAAACTGGTTGGCGACTTCCGTTTATAGACTCTATTTTTCTGATAGTCCTCACAAACTTTTAGGAACTTTTTACATTTTTTTGTTTTTACTTCCGCTTCCATTTTTATAATCTTTGTTTGGCATTGTTTAGAAAATCTTATATATTCAGCAGTTTCCCTATGTGGTGTCAAAAGGGCCTGTAATCTCTCGATATTGGCACCAATCTTTTTTAATTTCTGTTTTCTTTTGCTTACAATGAACGCTATAGCTCTAAAGCTACATTCATTCATTAGGAGTTCCCACTCCTCTTTGTCTTCCTCAACCTCAGAGTTTAGAGGTAATTGCCATCTTAAGCCTTCTGGGATCTTTTTTTCTGAGAGGTATTTTTCCAGAGATACCACATCCCACATTGTTCTAATCTCCTTGGAAAAATCTCTCTCGAGTTCTAAAAAAAGACCCTCTATGACAAATTTTTCATTAATGACACCCTCACTGGGAAAAACAATATCAATATCACAAACCAAATTCGCACGGAAGTCAAAAATATCCATTATAAAAGTAAAAAACAGAGACAACCCACAATAACAATTCAAGAAATAAAAAGATATTCAATAAGGATTTTAAATATACATTCCTGACCCAATATAACAGCAAAATGGGCTGTATTAAAAATATAATCCAAAAAAACTGGCATATCCTTCAAAATGATCCAATTTTGAAAAAAGACCTGCCAGCAAGGCCTCCTGTAGTTTTCAAAAGAGCGGACAATCTTACCAACAAACTAGTTCGTAGTGCCAGTCTTGCTACTAGCAAAAATAAAAATCCTACTAGTACCAATAAAGGCAGGTTCACATGGTGCGGCTTTTGTCTGCCATGTAAAAACCGCAACCTAAAAGACCGAGCGAGATCTGTAGACACTGTTGTAATTAAAAAAAACAAAGATACTACTTTGAAAATTAGAGGCCGGTTTTCCTGCAACAATGTTGGTATAATCTATCTGTTGGAATGCCCTTGTGGGCTCCAATACGTTGGCAGAACCACAAGGAGTTTAAAAACTCGGGTGCAGGAGCACATCCGCAATATCAAAAAAGGTCTTGAGACACATAGTGTCTCATTGCATTTTAAGATCCATCATAATAAAAACCCCAAAGGTTTGCGTTTTTTTGGATTAGAATTGGTACATAACCCAATTCGGGGAGGGGATTATATTGCCTTGATAAATAAAAAAGAGGTGGAATGGATGTTCCTTTTGGGCACCATCCAACCGCAAGGGTTAAACATTGAGTGCGACGTTAATGCTTGCTTATTTTAAATGTATTTGTAGAGGTGTATTTTTCGCATTTATTTATTTTCGCCACCCTGTCAGTGTCTGTGTTTTTGCTGTATTTTATTTGTTCAGTTTTAGTCTGTTTTTATGTGTGTTTTATGCCCCTTCTACTAATCCAATGATGTGGGATGGGGGAGGTGTTTCTGCTAATTTAAAACTCAGCGGTATCCTGTTACCAATCAATGCCCCAGACGAAGCAGCATTGCGAAACCCGGGTCGGGCTTTTTAGATATTTTATATGCAGTTCTAGCTGTAATTTTTTGTTTTTATCCAGTATATTAAAAAAAAAATCATCTGACCCCTTGGTGTGTATCACACATGCGATTCCTCTATTGAGAGCGTTCTGAAGGCTGTGGTTTGTCACCATCTAGGCAAGGGAGCATTCAATCGGTCGATTGAAAAATCCGATGCTGACGTCTCTGGACTTCTGTCCGTTCGATCTGCCCGGCCGCTTGTGAAGATTCTGTCAGGATCCCTTTGCATTTTTCCAGAGAAGTTCTGTAAGTACAATTGCCTTGCAGGCGTGCACCGTGTCCTTTCCTACTACACCATAGTGTTTTCTTTCCAGCAGAGCCCTATAGGAAACATCGTCTAGATCTCTATGTGCACTTACCCATCTGGAATCATGTGAGTATATCCTGTTCACATGGTGCGTTTGATGTCTGAACTCGCTACACCATAGTGCGTTTTCTATACCACAGATTTCCATACCAGTGAAGGTTGCAAAGTTGGTCTGTGATCCCAATGGTTTAGGACTTCCATAAGGAACTTATATTTACAAGAAGATTTTTTTCCTGCAGCGCAATCCTCCACCACATTTATCTATATAGCAGACTTTTCCCACATCGTCTTTTGGATTTGCAGCGCTAGAGAGAACAAGTATTTCAAACAGAGACTCATATCTTTTTATTTCTTGAATTAGTATAGTGGTTAGGTTTTTCACGTGGAATGCACAGTGTTTAGTGTCCTCTCAACAGAAAGTCCTCCCTGTGGAAGAGGTGTGTAGGAACATCCTAGGTGACCTGGGGAAGGTCCGTTCTCTTGAGTGCGAAAGACGGGTACGGGTGGAGCCTCTTACCTCTGGAGAGGCATCACCTTTGATGTACCTTAGTCAAGTAGCACTCCATCCTGGTGGTGGGCCAATGCTGGCACATTAGACTTTTTGTTTTGAAAAAGATAAAAGTTTTGAAGAAGGGTTTCAGGTGAACTGAACCTAGGCCTTCGGGTAATGTGTAATGTTGTTATTTGTAGGTGTATTATTGGTATATTGTGTATATTGTATAATTTGTATTATAGTTAGGGATGAGCGAACTCGAACTGTATAGTTCGGGTTCGTACCGAATTTTGGGGTGTCCGTGACACGGACCCGAACCCGGACATTTTCGTAAAAGTCCGGGTTCGGGTTCGGTGTTCGTCGCTTTCTTTGCGCTTTTGTGACGCTTTCTTGGCGCTTTTTGAAAGGCTGCAAAGCAGCCAATCAACAAGCGTCATACTACTTGCCCCAAGAGGCCATCACAGCCATGCCTACTATTGGCATGGCTGTGATTGGCCAGAGCACCATGTGACCCAGCCTCTATTTAAGCTGGAGTCACATAGCGCCGCCCGTCACTCTGCTCTGATTAGCGTAGGGAGAGGTTGCGGCTGCGACAGTAGGGCGAGATTAGGCAGATTAACTCCTCCAAAGGACTTGATTAACTGATCGATCTGCAGCTGTGGATCATTGAGCTGCTGATCCTCAATTGCTCACTGTTTTTAGGCTGCACAGACCGTTTGTCAGTCTCATTTTTCTGGGGTGATCGGCGGCCATTTTGTGTCTTGTGGTGCGCCAGCACAAGCTGCGACCAAGTGCATTTAACCCTCAATGGTGTGGTTGTTTTTTGGCTAAAGCCTACATCAGGGTGAAGCTGTCACACCAAGTGCATTTAACCAGCAATAGTCTGTTCATTTTTTGGCCATATCCCAGTCTAATTCTGTCACTAAATCCATACCGGTCACCCAGCGCCTAAATACTAGGCCTCAAATTTATATCCAGCTAAATCTGTCCCTAGTGCTGTAGCTGGGCGAGTTATTTAGTGTCCGTTCAAGCACATTTCTTGTTCTGGGTTGAAATACAATTCCCAATTTAGCAATTTCATAATTTAGTGGTTCCTGCTATATCAGAGCTATTTGAAATCTATCCCAAAAAGGGTATATAATATTGAAGGTGCACATTGGGTCATTCAGAATAACTTCACACACACCCGCTACTGTGTATTTCCAAGTCTAATTCTGTCACTAAACCCATACCTGTCACCCAGCGCCTAAATACTAGGCCTCAAATTTAAATCCCTCTAAATCTCTCGTTACCCACCGCTGTACTGTTGTTGCTGGGCAAGATATTTAGTGTCCGTCAAAGCACATTTTTTGTTCTGGGTTGAAGTACAATTCCCAATTTAGCAATTTCATAATTTAGTGGTTTCTGCTATATCAGAGCTATTTGAAATCTATCCCTAAAAGGGTATATAATATTGAAGGTGCACATAGGGTCATTCAGAATAACTTCACACACACGCTTCTGTGCATTTCCAAGTCTAATTCTGTCACTAAATCCATACCGGTGACCCAGCGCCTAAATACTAGGCCTCAAATTTAAATCCCTCTAAATCTCTCGTTACCCACCGCTGTACTGTTGTTGCTGGGCAAGATATTTAGTGTCCGTCAAAGCACATTTTTTGTTCTGGGTTGAAGTACAATTCCCAATTTAGCAATTTCATAATTTAGTGGTTTCTGCTATATCAGAGCTATTTGAAATCTATCCCTAAAAGGGTATATAATATTGAAGGTGCACATAGGGTCATTCAGAATAACTTCACACACACGCTTCTGTGCATTTCCAAGTCTAATTCTGTCACTAAATCCATACCGGTGACCCAGCGCCTAAATACTAGGCCTCAAATTTAAATCCCTCTAAATCTCTCGTTACCCACCACTGTACTGTTGTTGCTGGGCAAGATATTTAGTGTCCGTCAAAGCACATTTTTTGTTCTGGGTTGAAGTACAATTCCCAATTTAGCAATTTCATAATTTAGTGGTTCCTGCTATATCAGAGCTATTTGAAATCTATCCCAAAAAGGGTATATAATATTGAAGGTGCACATTGGGTCATTCAGAATAACTTCACACACACCCGCTACTGTGTATTTCCAAGTCTAATTCTGTCACTAAACCCATACCTGTCACCCAGCGCCTAAATACTAGGCCTCAAATTTAAATCCCTCTAAATCTCTCGTTACCCACCGCTGTACTGTTGTTGCTGGGCAAGATATTTAGTGTCCGTCAAAGCACATTTTTTGTTCTGGGTTGAAGTACAATTCCCAATTTAGCAATTTCATAATTTAGTGGTTTCTGCTATATCAGAGCTATTTGAAATCTATCCCTAAAAGGGTATATAATATTGAAGGTGCACATAGGGTCATTCAGAATAACTTCACACACACGCTTCTGTGCATTTCCAAGTCTAATTCTGTCACTAAATCCATACCGGTGACCCAGCGCCTAAATACTAGGCCTCAAATTTAAATCCCTCTAAATCTCTCGTTACCCACCGCTGTACTGTTGTTGCTGGGCAAGATATTTAGTGTCCGTCAAAGCACATTTTTTGTTCTGGGTTGAAGTACAATTCCCAATTTAGCAATTTCATAATTTAGTGGTTTCTGCTATATCAGAGCTATTTGAAATCTATCCCTAAAAGGGTATATAATATTGAAGGTGCACATAGGGTCATTCAGAATAACTTCACACACACGCTTCTGTGCATTTCCAAGTCTAATTCTGTCACTAAATCCATACCGGTGACCCAGCGCCTAAATACTAGGCCTCAAATTTAAATCCCTCTAAATCTCTCGTTACCCACCGCTGTACTGTTGTTGCTGGGCAAGATATTTAGTGTCCGTCAAAGCACATTTTTTGTTCTGGGTTGAAGTACAATTCCCAATTTAGCAATTTCATAATTTAGTGGTTCCTGCTATATCAGAGCTATTTGAAATCTATCCCTAAAAGGGTATATAATATTGAAGGTGCACATAGGGTCATTCAGAATAACTTCACACACACGCTTCTGTGCATTTCCAAGTCTAATTCTGTCACTAAATCCATACCGGTGACCCAGCGCCTAAATACTAGGCCTCAAATTTAAATCCCTCTAAATCTCTCGTTACCCACCGCTGTACTGTTGTTGCTGGGCAAGATATTTAGTGTCCGTCAAAGCACATTTTTTGTTCTGGGTTGAAGTACAATTCCCAATTTAGCAATTTCATAATTTAGTGGTTCCTGCTATATCAGAGCTATTTGAAATCTATCCCAAAAAGGGTATATAATATTCAAGGTGCACATTGGGTCATTCAGAATAACTTCACACACACGCTTCTGTGCATTTCCAAGTCTAATTCTGTCACTAAATCCATACCGGTCACCCAGCGCCTAAATACTAGGCCTCAAATTTATATCCCGCTGAATTTGAATACAATACATTGGGCCAAATAATATATTTGTTGTTGTGGTGAACCATAACAATGAGAAAAACATCTAGTAAGGGACGCGGACGTGGACATGGTCGTGGTGGTGTTAGTGGACCCTCTGGTGCTGGGAGAGGACGTGGCCGTTCTGCCACATCCACACGTCCTAGTGTACCAACTACCTCAGGTCCCAGTAGCCGCCAGAATTTACAGCGATATATGGTGGGGCCCAATGCCGTTCTAAGGATGGTAAGGCCTGAGCAGGTACAGGCATTAGTCAATTGGGTGGCCGACAGTGGATCCAGCACGTTCACATTATCTCCCACCCAGTCTTCTGCAGAAAGCGCACAGATGGCGCCTGAAAACCAACCCCATCAGTCTGTCACATCACCCCCATGCATACCAGGGAAACTGTCTCAGCCTCAAGTTATGCAGCAGTCTCTTATGCTGTTTGAAGACTCCGCTGGCAGGGTTTCCCAAGGGCATCCACCTAGCCCTTCCCCAGCGGTGAAAGACATAGAATGCACTGACGCACAACCACTTATGTTTCCTGATGATGAGGACATGGGAATACCACCTCAGCATGTCTCTGATGATGACGAAACACAGGTGCCAACTGCTGCGTCTTTCTGCAGTGTGCAGACTGAACAGGAGGTCAGGGATCAAGACTGGGTGGAAGACGATGCAGGGGACGATGAGGTCCTAGACCCCACATGGAATGAAGGTCGTGCCACTGACTTTCACAGTTCGGAGGAAGAGGCAGTGGTGAGACCGAGCCAACAGCGTAGCAAAAGAGGGAGCAGTGGGCAAAAGCAGAACACCCGCCGCCAAGAGACTCCGCCTGCTACTGACCGCCGCCATCTGGGACCGAGCACCCCAAAGGCAGCTTCAAGGAGTTCCCTGGCATGGCACTTCTTCAAACAATGTGCTGACGACAAGACCCGAGTGGTTTGCACGCTGTGCCATCAGAGCCTGAAGCGAGGCATTAACGTTCTGAACCTGAGCACAACCTGCATGACCAGGCACCTGCATGCAAAGCATGAACTGCAGTGGAGTAAACACCTTAAAACCAAGGAAGTCACTCAGGCTCCCCCTGCTACCTCTTCTGCTGCTGCCGCCTCGGCCTATTCTGCTGCTGCCGCCTCGGCCTCTTCCTCCGCCTCTGGAGGAACGTTGGCACCTGCCGCCCAGCAAACAGGGGATGTACCACCAACACCACCACCACCACCTCCGTCACCAAGCGTCTCAACCATGTCACACGCCAGCGTTCAGCTCTCCATCTCACAAACATTTGATAGAAAGCGTAAATTCCCACCTAGCCACCCTCGATCCCTGGCCCTGAATGCCAGCATTTCTAAACTACTGGCCTATGAAATGCTGTCATTTAGGCTGGTGGACACAGACAGCTTCAAACAGCTCATGTCGCTTGCTGTCCCACAGTATGTTGTTCCCAGCCGGCACTACTTCTCCAAGAGAGCCGTGCCTTCCCTGCACAACCAAGTATCCGATAAAATCAAGTGTGCACTGCGCAACGCCATCTGTAGCAAGGTCCACCTAACCACAGATACGTGGACCAGTAAGCACGGCCAGGGACGCTATATCTCCCTAACTGCACACTGGGTAAATGTAGTGGCAGCTGGGCCCCAGGCGGAGAGCTGTTTGGCGCACGTCCTGCCGCCGCCAAGGATCGCAGGGCAACATTCTTTGCCTCCTGTTGCCACCTCCTCCTTCTCGGCTTCCTCCTCCTCTTCTTCCACCTGCTCATCCAGTCAGCCACACACCTTCACCACCAACTTCAGCACAGCCCGGGGTAAACGTCAGCAGGCCATTCTGAAACTCATATGTTTGGGGGACAGGCCCCACACCGCACAGGAGTTGTGGCGGGGTATTGAACAACAGACCGACGAGTGGTTGCTGCCGGTGAGCCTCAAGCCCGGCCTGGTGGTGTGTGATAATGGGCGAAATCTCGTTGCAGCTCTGGGACTAGCCAATTTGACGCACATCCCTTGCTTGGCGCATGTGCTGAATTTGGTGGTGCAGAAGTTCATTCACAACTACCCCGACATGTCAGAGCTGCTGCATAAAGTGCGGGCCGTCTGTTCGCGCTTCCGGCGTTCACATCCTGCCGCTGCTCGCCTGTCTGCGCTACAGCGTAACTTCGGCCTTCCCGCTCACCGCCTCATATGCGACGTGCCCACCAGGTGGAACTCCACCTTGCACATGCTGGACAGACTGTGCGAGCAGCAGCAGGCCATAGTGGAGTTTCAGCTGCAGCACGCACGGGTCAGTCGCACTACAGAACAGCACCACTTCACCACCAATGACTGGGCCTCCATGCGAGACCTGTGTGCCCTGTTGCGCTGTTTCGAGTACTCCACCAACATGGCCAGTGGCGATGACACCGTTATCAGCGTTACAATACCACTTCTATGTCTCCTTGAGAAAACACTTAGGGCGATGATGGAACAGGAGGTGGCCCAGGAGGAGGAGGAGGAGGATGAGGAAGAGGGGTCATTTTTAGCACTTTCAGGCCAGTCTCTTCGAAGTGACTCAGAGGGAGGTTTTTTGCAACAGCAGAGGCCAGGTACAAATGTGGCCAGCCAGGGCCCACTACTGGAGGACGAGGAGGACGAGGATGAGGAGGAGGTGGAGGAGGATGAGGATGAAGCATGGTCACAGCGGGGTGGCACCCAACGCAGCTCGGGTCCATCACTGGTGCGTGGCTGGGGGGAAAGGCAGGACGATGACGATACGCCTCCCACAGAGGACAGCTTGTCCTTACCCCTGGGCAGCCTGGCACACATGAGCGACTACATGCTGCAGTGCCTGCGCAACGACAGCAGAGTTGCCCACATTTTAACCTGTGCGGACTACTGGGTTGCCACCCTGCTGGATCCACGCTACAAAGACAATGTGCCCACCTTACTTCCTGCACTGGAGCGTGATAGGAAGATGCGCGAGTACAAGCGCACGTTGGTAGACGCGCTACTGAGAGCATTCCCAAATGTCACAGGGGAACAAGTGGAAGCCCAAGGCCAAGGCAGAGGAGGAGCAAGAGGTCGCCAAGGCAGCTGTGTCACGGCCAGCTCCTCTGAGGGCAGGGTTAGCATGGCAGAGATGTGGAAAACTTTTGTCAACACGCCACAGCTAACTGCACCACCACCTGATACGCAACGTGTTAGCAGGAGGCAACATTTCACTAACATGGTGGAACAGTACGTGTGCACACCCCTCCACGTACTGACTGATGGTTCGGCCCCATTCAACTTCTGGGTCTCTAAATTGTCCACGTGGCCAGAGCTAGCCTTTTATGCCTTGGAGGTGCTGGCCTGCCCGGCAGCCAGCGTTTTGTCTGAACGTGTATTCAGCACGGCAGGGGGCGTCATTACAGACAAACGCAGCCGCCTGTCTACAGCCAATGTGGACAAGCTGACGTTCATAAAAATGAACCAGGCATGGATCCCACAGGACCTGTCCGTCCCTTGTCCAGATTAGACATTAACTACCTCCCCATAACCATATATTATTGGACTCCAGGGCACTTCCTCATTCAATCCTATTTTTATTTTCATTTTACCATTATATTGCGATGCTACCCAAAGTTGAATGAACCTCTCCTCTGCCTGTGTGCTAGGCCTAAATATATGCCAATGGACTGTTGCAGTGGTGGCTGACATGAAGCCTGATTCTCTGCTATGACATGCAGACTAATTCTCTGCTGACATGAAGCCAGATTGTCTGTTACGGGACCTCTCTCCTCTGCCTGGGTGCTGGGCCTAAATTTATGACAATGGACTGTTGCAGTGGTGGCTGACGTGAAGCCTGATTCTCTGCTATGACATGCAGACTGATTCTCTGCTGACATGAAGCCAGATCGTCTGTTACGGGACCTCTCTGCTCTGCCTGTGTGCTAGGCCTAAATATATGCCAATGGACTGTTGCAGTGGTGGGTGACGTGAAGCCTCATTCTCTGCTATGACATGCAGACTGATTCTCTGCTGACATGAAGCCAGATTGTCTGTTACGGGACCTCTCTGCTCTGCCTGTGTGCTAGGCCTAAATATATGCCAATGGACTGTTGCAGTGGTGGGTGACGTGAAGCCTCATTCTCTGCTATGACATGCAGACTGATTCTCTGCTGTCATGAAGCCAGATTGTCTGTTACGGGACCTCTCTGCTCTGCCTGTGTGCTAGGCCTAAATATATGCCAATGGACTGTTGCAGTGGTGGGTGACGTGAAGCCTCATTCTCTGCTATGACATGCAGACTGATTCTCTGCTGACATGAAGCCAGATTGTCTGTTACGGGACCTCTCTGCTCTGCCTGTGTGCTAGGCCTAAATATATGCCAATGGACTGTTGCAGTGGTGGGTGACGTGAAGCCTCATTCTCTGCTATGACATGCAGACTGATTCTCTGCTGTCATGAAGCCAGATTGTCTGTTACGGGACCTCTCTGCTCTGCCTGTGTGCTAGGCCTAAATATATGCCAATGGACTGTTGCAGTGGTGGGTGACGTGAAGCCTCATTCTCTGCTATGACATGCAGACTAATTCTCTGCTGACATGAAGACAGATTCTCTGTTACGGGACCTCTCTCCTCTGCCTGTGTGTGTGCTGGGCCTAAATATATGCCAATGGACTGTTGCAGTGGTGGCTGACGTGAAGCCTCATTCTCTGCTATGACATGCAGACTGATTCTCTGCTGACATGAAGCCAGATTCTCTGTTACGGGACCTCTCTCCTCTGCCTGTGTGTGTGCTGGGCCTAAATATATGCCAATGGACTGTTGCAGTGGTGGCTGACGTGAAGCCTCATTCTCTGCTATGACATGCAGACTAATTCTCTGCTGACATGAAGACAGATTCTCTGTTACGGGACCTCTCTCCTCTGCCTGGGTGCCGGGGCCTAAATATCTGAGAATGGACTGTTCCAGTGGTGGGTGACGGGAAGCCAGATTCTCTGCTATGGAACCTCTCTCCAATTGATTTTGGTAAATTTTTATTTATTTAATTTTTATTTTAATTAATTTCCCTATCCACATTTGTTTGCAGGGGATTTACCTACATGTTGCTGCCTTTTGCAGCCCTCTAGCCCTTTCATGGGCTGTTTTACAGCCGTTTTAGTGCCGAAAAGTTCGGGTCCCCATTGACTTCAATGGGGTTCGGGTTCGGGACGAAGTTCGGATCGGGTTCGGATCCCGAACCCGAACATTTCCGGGATGTTCGGCCGAACTTCTCGAACCCGAACATCCAGGTGTTCGCTCAACTCTAATTATAGTAGGATAAGAGGGTTATAGTTAGGTTGGGTGGGCAGGGGAGGGGGGGTATTTGTGTGGGGAGGCCTGCATCCAGCCCTGGACTATGCGGACATGGGAGGACATGGGGCGAGGGGCTGGATGTGGGTGGTGGAGGAGGGCTGGCCTCGGACTATGCGGGCAGGCAACAGACATGAGGCGGA